>NC_086360.1:1582500-1587500 GCF_036324505.1 Eleginops maclovinus | reverse complement strand
TTGTATAATCGAATAAATCTGCAGCTAAAACTTTGCTCTTTCATAATAAAGAGAAGAAGTTGAAGGGCCGGATGGACTGGGTTTTTAATCATTTAACTGCTTGGATTGACTCCAGCAGCAGTTCTCAGAGCGGTGGTAACGCTCCCACACCGCTGGAACTACCGTCTTTTGTGCAGATCAAACCTCTCCTTCGGTCTCACACAACTCCTCTGATGACGAAGTCCATTTTCGCCTCCCAATTAAGAGCAGAGAGCTAATTAGAAGCAGCGGATCCGGGATCAGTTGAGCCTCGCGCTGTTCTGCTGTCTGTCTGTGAGGAGAGGAAGCCGCTGTTACCTTACATCAAGTGACAGAGAGGAGTCTGACTGGGGAGCAAATAAATAAATGAATAAATAAATACAAATCAATGAAGCCAAACTGCAGAGATGATACCCAGTGGCGCCAAAATGGTTTTACGCATTAACACAAAGTTATACATTACAATCATGATGTGTTTAAACACTTATCAATAACGTTCCGTTTTTATTTGTATAACTTTACTATGTCTTTCCTTTGTTGGATCTTAATATCTCTGGGGAAATGTGATTTGATCATCATATTTTAAAGCATATGCTTTCGATCTTGTCAAATGAATATTATTTTAAGCAAGATGTATTTTTTTAAAGTGTAGTTGTGATTTAAAATTAACTAAATGTACCTCTAAATTTGAAATAATATTGTGTCATGGTTGTGTTTTTAATTAATTAAATAAACAGCTTTAGAAAACCGTTGTTTCCATTTGTTTTCTTGTGCGCTTCTACTGTTTGTCTTTTTAGAAATTGAAAATAAAAATCGAGAATCGGAAGTGAGCCCTGTGTTGTTCTTTATTTCATGGCTGGTTTGGTGACTGCATGCAGTTCTGCTCCTAAGCCCTGCAGGTTGTGGTGCCATGGAGAGGCTGTGCAGCAACAGTGTGGAGCCCATCTGTGCGTCACAGGAGTAAAGGTCCCAGCAGATCTCAGCGCACACAGCTCCAACACCTCAGAGGACTGAACCTGCCTCACTCTTCTTCTCTCCTTTCAAATAACATTTCAGAGCCGGTCCGGACAGACACGTCAGGTTGGCCGGTGGTGCTGCTGCTTCCTCAGACCGCTCTGTAAAAGTAGAGCCAAACAGTTAGGTGACGGCGGAACAGCCAATGAACACAAATGGTGCGTCGTGACGCAACAGGGCCCCGTTGATAAGGAGCGGAGAGTCCAACCGGGACCTGAGAAGGAGGAACGGTGGTTTTGGGGGCCAGCAAACACTCGCCTATCATCAGTCAACGTAAAGCCAACTCCTCCTCTTCTGCTGTTACGCACATGCAATCTTCTTGGCAAAAGACACAACATTATCCAAACAGACTACTGTAAAGGAAAACTGCTTCAGACGGCCAGCGGGATTGTATAAAGCTGCGCGCTGCTGTGTTTCCTGTTTTCCACTGAAAAGTATTCCGAGCGACATCCATCAGCTGCTGGAAGCCTCAGCTTGGACTGTTGAACCTGGAGGAGAAGCATTCCCTCAGCTTTTTGGACGTATCTTTTTTGTTCTCTCTTACTGTGTGATGCACTAGGAGGCTCCTGCCCGGCTCTGGCAGTGGAACAGAGTTAATGTTCTGCACAAAAAGGGGAGACATTTTCCAATGACTTGCAGACTGTCGAAATCCTGAAATATTACTCCCGGCGAGGAGCAGATATCGGTGCTGAGACACATGCAGCGGGGCTTCTGTAATTCGTATGTTTATTCATCGTACACGGAAGAGTAAATATAGTATGGTGTATTAAATCTGGAGATATACCAGGGCAGAGAAAAGGCATTTGGTAATAAGAAAGAAATAACACCTTACCTTTGACTAAATTCGACTAAGAAAACCAAAATATGTGTGGTTATTTATGAATTAATCATAGCTGATTAATAATGAGAGCTGCAGAGATTCGGATGACGATTTCCATTGGCAGATGAGACGTAGTGGGGAGAACACGTGTCCAATTTTCCCTCATATTTTTTCCTCCCTGATCTGGATTTTTTTACTTGTCACGGCAAGAAAGGAAACCCTAAAATCTGACTTGTGAGAGGCGTTCCTGCGCCGGCTTTCGCCTCTGATGGACATCTTGGCTTGCAGATCGGAAGAGAACAGTTATAATATCATCCCTTCTGCGGCAACTATGCTTTTCCATGGCCTCCCTGGAGGCGACGTGCACGGTGTGGTGGAAGAAATGGACCGGAGAGGAAAGAGCGAGTCAGCAGCCATCAGCTCGACCATCGATATGGGGGAGTCAGAGACGGTAGGAGACTGCTCGGCCTCGTTAGTGCAGCACAACATGCGACAGAGCTTCTCAACGCCTTTTTTTAAAAAGTGTTTTTATTTTTTATTTTTCACTTGTTACATTGATCATAAACAACTATATAAAAACGCGACAACAAATAAGAAGATAAAGCAAGGAGCAATATCCATAGTGGTACACACCAGGGCATCTTCCTACAAAGTTTAACCAGTCCCATTACATGTTTCACTGGAAATATATCTGCAAATAAACATATAATAAAAGAAAGATAAGCACATGAAATCACAAAACTATAGTTTCAATTCACACCGCACAACTGCCATAATAATGTCCCAGATTATTGTTCAGTTGGCTTCTCAAACTTCCTCCAAAAGGCCTGCCACTCTGATCCTGATCCACTGGAAACTTATTTCCGTCAAAAGAGATTTAACCGAACGGACCCAGAGCTGAACAGAATGCACAATTACTCCAAAAACACAATTGGATTTATTTTATTTTATTCAGCAATTCATTTATTAAAATGGCCATTTGTAATGCCTTCAAAACACAAATGTAAACCCACATTAAATATGGACAATACAGAACATATTCAGTGGTTCACAAACCAGTTAAAATATATTTTACAGGAAGATTAGCACAAACATTAACAGCAGAACCCAGTTGACAGTTTCCAATAAATTTGACAAGTAGAGTAGCATTGTGTTTCTTTTATTGTCTGTTACACACTTTCAATTCAATAACAACACAACTAATAATTGTAAGGTTCGGTAGTAATTGTTCAATCTACTGCAATACAAACAAACTAGAGAAAATGTAATGGAGGACATTTTTCTTTTTATTCAGTTTCCATCTTCGTTTGAAAATCATTTTTAGAGGATGTACGTGCTTATGTGCATGCACGTGCGTTTTGTAGGCCTCTCAAAAATACCATTTCATGACAGTCTCGTTTCGAAGCGTTTTGTGAGTTACTGTAAGTTTAATTAACGTTGTTATTATCTTTAGGAGAAATTAAAAGCACATACATGGTGTCCATTAAGATATAAGTGACCCCACATACAACGTGTTCATGTGGTTAATAAGAGGATTATGTTAAAACACTTTAATACATTTTACATTATTTTATGCTGCTGCTATATTGGATTATTATAAATAGTATTATCGTCTTATTTTAACTATATAGCATCCTGTAGTAGCAGATCATTCATATTCATATTTTATGGGTACCAAAAACATTCTTTCCTTTACTGTAATAAAAATATTGATATGATTTAGTTTATTACATTTTGGTCCTTGAGAGGAGTTTGCTTTGTCTTTTTCTAACTGGTTTTCATTTTAATAACACAACAATATTCAGGCCTAATTTTATAGATATTGTTGAGACGAAATACTTTTTTAAATCCTACAATTTTCTTTATACTTTTTTCTAAAATCATGTGAGAACTGGCTGTGGCCTCTGAGGCTGTCTGATGATATTTAGTATTATTCTAAAGAAACAGAATCCTCTACCACGTTAGCATGACTTATCGTTAGGCTAATGGATGTCATACCGTTTTATTTCTTCTGTCCTGACGTTGTGCCCTCGTGCCTCTTTCCTACAGTCCATGCCGTGTATGGCCGGCGAGCGCGTGGCTCTGTGCGCGGGCTGCGGCAGGAAGATCGCGGACCGGTACTACCTGCTGGCGGTGGACAAACAGTGGCACATGCGCTGCCTCAAGTGCTGCGAGTGCAAGCTGAACCTGGAGTCAGAGCTCACCTGCTTCAGCAAAGACGGCAGCATCTACTGCAAGGAGGACTACTATAGGTAGGGGGTCCACAGGCCATCCCATAGTGTCAGGGTTGTTAAGTGACACCGTTTAGGACATTAGAGCCTAAAGCGTGTTTCAAAATATGGTTAATGTGGCTTCTGGCTACGCATCACACATGACCAGGGAGGGGAAATGTAAAAATGTCATTCCAAAATGACCTTTTCCTGATTTAGCTCTATAAAAATAAAAAAACACACAATTTGCATTTTTGTGCAAGTCACATATTTTATCACGGTAATATGGGTTTATAAAACTGATGCTGACATTTCTGCACTGAATACATGTCACATGCTGTGCCATAATTAAATATCTATCAGACTCTTGTAGTTCCAGTAATTTTCTCAGTATGAACTTATACAACAGAAAGAACGAAAGAAAGACAGAAAGACAGAATAAAATGAATCATGCTGATTGTCTGTGGGTCTAGAAGCTCTGTATAGAAAGCCCCCCCAACCCTAACCCCAAACCCCCCCCCACACACACACACATACACACACCCACACACACACACACGCGCGCAAACACACACACACACACACACACACACACACACACACACACACACACACACACACACACACTCTACCCCACTAATCGCTGACTGGGAAGCTTTGGAAAACTCCGCCTGTGTTTGATTCTTCAAATCGAAAAGTGAAAATAACAGTTCACGTGTCCGGTTTTGTTTAAACGTCACATCAGGCTAATCTTCATATCTCATACAGTATTTCAAATGAGTGCAGAGTGCTACACAGGAGAAGTTAATGCATGTTTTTTTTAATGCGCAAACGTTCTGCTGCTTGCTTTAGAAGTCACCACAGTATACACACACAGAAACACACACACTTGCAGCCACTGATGAGTTTCTGTGTTGTCCGCAGAAGATTTTCGGTGC
>NC_086360.1:1500000-1577500 GCF_036324505.1 Eleginops maclovinus | reverse complement strand
GTCTACTTTCTGTTTAGCTGCTCGTCGATGCACTGTCGTTAGGATATAGTTTCTGTGTGTCTGCTCTTTGGGGCTGGATATCAGTTTAGAGCTTCTTGCTGATGACAGACAATACATTTGAGTTCCTGAAAACTAAAACAAAGCACTTAAAGACACTAAAATGCCCCAAGACCTAAAGGGAAATGCAGAATCTTCAGCTTGAGACCCCATCTGAAAAGCACAGAGCATTTTGAGCTCTAAAGTTAACCACAGCCAGTTCTCATAACATCTTTACACTTCTGTCTTTACTGATAAAACAGCTGCTAAAGTCAGGGAAAGGTAACACTATATACATCCTATTTAAGCCTTTGAACAAACAACTGACCAACGGAACACAGTCTCCGCTTCTTTAACTGTCAGTTAACCAAACCAGTCCGCCAGGAGGGAAAAAAGAAGGACAAAGAAATAATATGTGAAAACATTTCTGTGTTGTGTGGTTTATTCACAGCAACAGGGACAGTATTTCTAGAAAGAGTTGCTACATCCGAAATGTTTCAACTGTCCTGTATAGGGATGATGAGATCCATAAATGACCTACATCTCAAAACCTCCACAGAAAAAACTGAAAGGTTGACTTCAATTAAATGTATTAGGTCAACCTTTTTCACATCACTGTATTAGTTTAATTGAAAGCAATAATATTAAGTTTAAATAAAAAAAATTGGTTCAACTCAATATTATTGCTTTCAATTAAACTAATACAGTTATGTGAAAAAGGTTGACCTAATACATTTAATTGAAATCAGTGTTTCAGTTTTTTCAGTGTAGAGCGATGAAACAGATACCATTAGAGATACAAAATGATATTCTTTTGTGTAATGTGAGTAATCTGACCCATTACGTAAAGATTAAATATGAGTGTGTGCATGTTAGTCTCTAATTGCATGGTGGGAAGTTCCATCAGGCCTGAGTTGCCTTCAGGTGACCCGTTCCTCTGTAGTAACCGGACTCATGTTGTTCCTGCAGGTCTGGTTCCAGAACGCCCGGGCCAAGTTCAGGAGGAACCTGCTGCGGCAGGAGAGCACAGGGGGGGACAAGGCCTCTGACGGCTCCACGCTGCAGGGCGGGACACCGTCCGGCCCGGCTTCGGATATCTCTAACGCCTCCATGAGCCCCTCCAGCACCCCCACCACCCTCACAGACTTGACCAACCCCACAATGCCCACCGTCACCTCCGTGCTCAGCTCCGTGCCAGGCGGCATGGATGTCCACGAGTGCCGGAGTCCGTCACAGACCACGCTGACCAGCCTCTTCTGATGCCTCACCCCCACCCTCCCCCCTCCCACCTCTGCTTCGCCCTACTCGATCTTATACTAAGAACTGTTGACTCCTTCCAACATTAAATGGATTAGAAAAGAGAAGGTAACGGAAACATGAAACAAGAATTCCTTTTGCTCTGAGCCCATTAGAGACTATTTACATAGTGAGGCGGCCAGGCCTTACAGATGGAGCAGTTGTTGTTATTTTGATGTTGTTGTCTTGTCGAGAACTGAAGAGACTTGATTTGCATTTTTCAATGTTTACAGAAAGAGACTGCGGGAAAAAAGAAACTGATGGATTTTTAATTAATTCATTTTTTCCAGCACAGTATTTATGTTGTTGTTCAAGAGTCACTGTTAGAAAGGATTGTAAGATATTCTTTTTTGAAAATCTGAGATTAAACACAGGTTACAATATTGTACGACTGCCCCGTGCCTCACTGCCCACTTCCTCTCAAACAGTATCATACGATGATTTCACTGAATCATGACCTCCATGTGTGTGTGTGTGTGTGTGTGTTATGGTTAGTTCCCTCTTGTGTGTGTGTGTGTGTGTGTCTGCATGTGTGTATTTTACATACAGTGATACACAGTGCTTTCATTTCTAACGTTCAGTGGTGAGGTCTGATGAGAGCTGGGCAGACTAATTATTCTCCTCCTCGTCATGAATTCACCTACGAGATTTCTCTTCCTCACTTTGTCAAAAACAGGATTCAAACAGTGATACATGAGGATATATGTTAAAACAATAATTATTATTTAATCGTTTAAGTTTAATGCACTAGTTAAAAATGGCAAACTGGGACACAGGTCACTTAAAGAACTGAGAATGGGGGAAAAGAAATGGGATTATCTCAGGTCCCATTCTCTCAGATTGTGGAGTTAGAATGGTTTGGTACGGATCATTTTATTTATGATAAACATGGTGCATTATTTTGTGCAATTCAAGTCTTCCGGTCACTCAATATGTACCCACTCACACACTGATGGCAGCGTCATAGGAGGTGTGAAGACACTGACAAGCAATCGGGGTTCATTATCTCATTATCTTGCTGGTCCTCCCATCAGTGGATGAGCGGCTCTACCTCTGGAGCTGCCTCTCAGAGTACACACAGTACTACACACAGTACTGTATATACACAGTACTACACACAGTCGATGTTTCAGTTTTTCAGTGTATACTATTCTGGTTCCTCCAGAGCTCATAATGGAAGTTTAGACACTGAGAGGCCGAGGTTCATATATACATATACATGTAAATCCATCCCGAACTGCCGTTAAGTTGAAATCTCTCAGATTTTATATGTTTTGGCTTCTTTTTTATTCAAATTTGCATTGTTGCTCATAACCAGTCACTTGTATACTGCTCATTAAGCATTATATACGTTTGTTTCCAGGTGGAAACACCTGATTTGAGTGCGGTGAAAAACTTTTTTCCATCTTCACACAACTTGATGAGTTAGGATCACAGTTATATAATAATAATAATAATATATTTAATTTGTAATGCACTCTTCATTCCAAGGGAATCTCAGGAAACTTAATGCAAATTGACAGAATCTGGAGAGAATTGGCGAGGAGAGATCCCTGTTCCCTATTAGTATTATTATAGGGAGCTTTATTATACAGTCCAAGGTGTCCAATGTCTCATTATCCGCCCATACACAGTAATCAGTGAAAATTATAAACTATTAATCTGGTCTTGGTGAATCTAATGAAATGACTTCTGAAAGGTACAGATGACATAGATTTGTGTATAAGTAAGAATACATTTAGTTTTGATTAATGAATAAAAGTTTGACAGTGATATTATATAAACCGGGCTTCCCCATGCTTAGATATCAAAGTTAATAGTTATTATGCAGACTGACCCGACCTCTGCAGGCAAACCTGCTAAAAAAACACGAAGAAACAAACATGAAATGGACTTGGAATTATCCTTCCTCACAGTCAGAAAGTACATGTCATGCATCACATCAGAAGGGTGTGTATGTGTACTGTCCCTGCATATTAAGTTTGATTATATCATTTCACGAGGAACGTTTCATTTAACCCTTCTCACCAAATGTGACATTAAAATAGAAAAAATTCCTTCACTTAAACTAAGCATCTGTGCCGGAGCTGAGGGTGATGGTAGCTGCCAGCCTTCCGGGAAGTGCAATCATAAAAAAAAATCTGTTTTCACAAGCAGCTTTTTCCTCAGTCTACTGGAGCAAAGTGTGCTCAATGTTCTCACGGTTGCAGCAGCAGGGAGGAGAGCCCGTCATAAAGGTAGGAAGATTTTTCTCCTTAAAAATATCACTTCACAATCCGTTCAAACACGGAAGCTTAACAAGGAGGTGGTGAGTGGGTGGTGGAGGGAGAGGTCTGGAGAATTGCAGTCTTTACACTTTGTAAGCAAAACATGAATTATGAAAAACAGACCTTAACTTCCCCTGCAGAGCATAATTAGAATTGGGTGTACATAAAAACCCTGGCAGCACAGGCATGGTAATTATCTCTGCAATTGTGTGAGGAGTTTCAGGACGTGACCACAAAACACACTCAGAAATGTTGTCTTAGGTCCTGAACCGTTTTTACATCTCTACAGGTCTGCCTGTGTGTGCATGAACAAGAATATAAAGTCTGTTTGTGTGTGTGTTTGGAGCCCTCACTCCAGAGAATCTATCAGGTCAACCTAACATATGGATGCCTTGGTTGGGCCTGGCTGAAACTGCGTATCACTGTGATTTAAAGACAAAACATACTGTAGTTCTGGTTCTAAAGGTCCCAGTGTTGAAAAAAAAAAATGTTTAAATGGCTACTTGCTCCTTGTTAATGTGTGATGTGAATTTGGTCCAGTACTTACAAGGAAATGAAGAGCCTTGGCAAGCATCACGACATAAATACCACAGCAGGCTCATAACTGAAGACCTGCTCGGTGGTAATAGATGATTATGTTATTATTTTCCTAGAAATTGTTATTCTATAAGAACAATAAACTGTGTATTAATGATTTTCCAGGGAGACTGGGGGCTTCCACAGCTTCACATCATTTCCTTTTTTGGTCTCAGAATTGGTTGAATGCTGTTTCAGTTTCAACCAGCGGCCCACTGCCTGTCTTAGTATGGTCAGCATGCAGTGGCGGTTCTGGACTAATTTTGCTGGGGGGTGTGGGGGGGGGGGGGGCACATTTAATGCAGATTTGAACATTTCTAGTTTTGTATAAGGTAAAAAAAACAAACATTAAATACCATTATTGGTGTTTAATTTTCTAACAGAGTTTGTGTGAATGACTTTGTTACAATTTGGCCCAAGATACAGAACATTAAAAAGAGGTAATAAAGACGTTAAATATGCAGCCAGCTTTGTTTTTATTTTAGTTCTTGATATTTGTTGCGATTTGTTTTAGTAACTTACTTATCTAATTACATTGCTGAAAAAAAACCTGTTAACTTTGGCCCAGGTTACAGCACAAAACAGTAAGTACTTTACATGAATTGCATTATCATATATTTATTCTTTCTGAAGGGGGCCAGGGCGCCCCCTAGAACCACCAATGGCAGCATGGCAGCCATAAACCTAGAAAAGAAAAAAAAAAAATTCTATATTTTCTCTAAATCACAACCGAGTATCTTAATCAACTTTATGATATAATTATTCATTTGTCGTGTTGAGAATGCCATACATTCCACTTCAGCTTCTGAAAAGTGAGGATTAATTAATTTATAAGATTTAAATAAGCCTATGGAAATCCAAATGACATTTTTCACTTTTTCTGACATTATTTTTATCCTGGTTATCAAAACCAGGATAAAAATAAAAAAATAAAAACAAGAACATAACAAAATTATCTATAACCAAAGTAGTCATTTGAAGTTGTAGCTTAAAAGTCACAATAGCTGTGTAAACTGTACATCTTCCTCCTCTCCAACATAAAGCTCTATTTTTGTCCAAAAACTATTAAATCAGTGAGCCACTGGGTGACATTGTCCTCCATTACCATGAACACACTTGAGTCACACGCACACACACACACACACACACACACACACACACACACACACACACACACGCCGTCCTGCTGATTGTCATGCACACTAACTCACTAGTGTGGATAAATCCGCCACGGAAAATAGTGCCAACAACTGCACTTTGTCTTTCTGTTTCAGAAATGTTTAAGAGCTTCTCTCTTAAAAAAATACACTTCATATTTGTGTTTGTTTATTAAAGATTTGTATTATCAGGAGGAACCAATGGGCTTGTGGCTGAAAAGGAAGTCAAAAAGTATTGAAACTGGTTTTTGAAGTTTTGAGGGGATTTCTTGACATTTACATGACTTATATCTGCTTGTTCAACTCACTCGAGGTACTTTTTATTTCTTTAGTTACATTATGACAAAAATTCTACAAAAGTGTTTATCTGATCACACTAAAAGCAGCATCATGGCCAGTTTTCGTTCATTCACCAAATAGTCAAAATGATAAATTATAATAATCAAGTCAAATGAATGGACAGTGGCATTTGCAATACAAATGTAAATAACTATAATGTGCTTTTTGGAAATCAATGCAGTATAGTCAAATATATTTAATTTATGCTAAATAAAGTACATTTGCATAAATGTGCAATTAGCAAAAACACGGAAACTAAAAAACTGAAACATCCAGAAGTGTTTAGGATCCAAAAGTTACGCTCATAATTATTTACCTAAATAATTGTCATTATAAGTCCTTACAATGTTAATATCAGTTAGGATTGCAGATAATGGCCTGCCCGACCACCCCTTATTTCTATCAGTCTTCAGGATCTGGTTATTCACGGTGGAACTGGAGCCACATACACATTTGCATTTCAGGCATTTAGCTGGCGCACTCTTGCAGGGTGACACACGACCACTTACAGCTACTTACTGAACAGCAAGAGGCTTCAATTCCTGGATCACCAACATTACAAGCAACCAACAGTAAGTAGAGCAAGGGTCAACTTCTCACGCACGCAGGCACACATGCACGCAGGCACACACACACACACACACACACACACACACAGACACACACACACACACACAGACACACACACACACACACACACACACACACACACACACACACACACACACACACACACACACACACACACACACACACACACACTCTCTCCAGCCTGTCCTGATCCACGGCCTGTTCTCCCGGCACAGCTCTCCCAGAGGGGGTGCCAGGCAGGCTGGGTGCCGAGCGCTTTAGGTCTCATGTTAGGTGTCTGAGCCAGAGTGGAGAGGATTCCAAATACGTCGGCCAGATGTACCCACACACTCGTATAAAGTGGTGTGATGAAGGCTTTAATAGAGAGAGGCCAGTTTTAACAACGCATGACAGGCAATATAGCAACACTGGGCCCTGTAAAGTTTAACATGCAGGAACAGTGCCAAATCTCTTCAGAAAAAAATGTTCTTGAACTGGGGGGGGGGGGGGGGGGGGGGACACTGGCACTGCATACCTGCATGACACATGTTATAAATCACAACCAGCTGTTGAATTAATATGTCATCTATTCATTTTTACTTATAGTTCAGGTATTTGAATGATAGGTGAGTACACTCTTCTAACTCATCTAAATGTATACAGATAGCCCACTTGTGTTTTCATTGCCACGCATTAGTAATGTTTTATCATTTTAACACCAGTATCAGTTCAGTTAGGGACATTTCAAACATTATTATGAACCATTAACTAAGAAGAGAGAGTGGCTGAAATATTACCAATTTGTTTTGCGGGCCATTATAGTAGAGAGCATAATGCCTTTTAAAAGATTCACCACTCATCCTCATCCAAACATTTTGTACATTCCTGTAAGTGGGGGTAAGGTTAGAATTACGTTTTTTTTTTTCTTCCTTTACAGTGCCTAAACTACTTTGTTAAGTCCACCTGTTTATTTCAGATGTTAAAGGAGGTGGCGTAATGAAACATACTGTATTTTTTGCCTTTCTTCTCAGATGAGTTGGGGGTACTGGATGAGCTGTTGTTCCACTTTCCCCATTTAGAGGTGAGGTTATTCTGAGAGTCTGATGTGCGATGGACAAGACTATAGCCTTCAGGGAAACAAGATTCAGTGGGGGGCTAGGGGAGGGGGGAGGAACTTGAATGAAAATGAGCTAGATTCCTATTCCCATTCCCTTGGTCATTATGTGGCCATTTAGGCTTGCTTTAGCCCTTCGCCTTTCACCCTGAGGGCCTCTCCATCTCAGGGCTAGCAGCTAATTAGCATGAGGAGGCTGAGCTAACGCAGAGACGGCTCTCTCTGATCACATTCACTCAATGGCTGAGGATGCATGGAGAGATGAAATTAGAGTGATTAATTAGGCTTTGACACTCCGCCAAAGGTTCTCAATTTAGCGCTGTCACATCAATAAAAAAGGCATCTCCTCAGTCGCACGCCGAGGCGACCTAAAGGAAAACGACGTGGGGGTATTACCAACAATTAAGACCAATTAGTGGGAGCAACCCTCCATGGGAAGACGTACATAAACACGACAGAGAGAGAAACTTATACCAATCAGGCCTGCTTAGACCTCTCTCTCCTCGCTGTTCATTTCAGATGTGTGGAGATTCTCCTCTCGTCTAACTCACGTTCCTGAGTTTATCTCTGCTGAGTCTGCATAGTCTGTCCCCGTTCCAAACCTCCATGAAGGAGCGGATGCTGTGTGGCTCAGACTCTGTTTGGACACACCGGAAAGCCTTCCTGAATCCGTACACCCAATGTTAACAAATTATTTAAAATGATCTATCCTGGTTGTCTATACTGTGATTGTAAGACAATGTTTGACATCTACTGCACATCTTTCCTCCCTGGGAAGGGCTCGCTACTGTACTTGTGTTCTGTTCAAAGTGTTGCTTTAACTCAATCTAGTGTCAAACTAAGTGTGCCATACGCTGTTCATACTGTAAGGCCTGCTAAGACAATTAGCATTGTGTTAGCAAAGCAGTAGGTTACATTAACCATCACTCAGCTGCTCTGATTTTGAGGGAACGAGATAGAGAGCTCAATAAGATAAGATATGATGCACTTTATTAATCCCAAATTAGGAGATTTTTTACTTGCAGCAGCAAGTCAAAACATTTACATATAATATCCTGTACATATAATATCCTGCTTCACATTGTCTTTTTGTTTATATTTTCTGAAATGTTTTGTCCCTAATGTATGTTTTTTACTTTCTTTTCTAATGCTACTTTATTTTATTGTAATTACTTTGCTTTGTTTTAATGATGCTGCAACAAAAACAATTCCCAGATTGGGATCAATAAAGTACTTCTATTCTATTCTATTCTATTAACATTATATGAATTAAAAGTGTAGAAATAAATCGCATTAGAGAGTAGAAAATACACAGATGACCGTGAAGATAAAAAATCTCTAAGCTATCTGACAAATAAAACACTGTTGAAGGGCCAATTTTCAGTTAACAGAATATAAAGCAGGATATTATTTACATTAAGTGTGTAAGGAATCAAATATTACATTATATATAAATATAAAATGTGAAGTTTGAAGTTAGTGTAAGTTCAGACTGACTCTTGACCAAGTCTGTGTGGTAAATACAAATATTTTATATAATTTTGCAGAAACACAATTGTGTTACATTGAATAGTTACTGCAACACTTAAATTTAAAGGTAACTACCCTGACATACTAACAAACAGGAATATATGAATGTAGTTACACAAAGAACAGACTTTCCAAACCACAAATATAGATGAACCAGTCAGGAGATGCAAACCTTTACCTTTAGAGAGTCCTCTTCTCTCCGTGTGAAAAGTCTGAAAGAGACAAAGGAGGAGATCTGGGTCCAGATTTATGTAGAAAACAACATATACGCTGTTTCTCCCCCCTCTCATCATGAGAAATGTAAGACCACAGGCTAATGAAAGTGGACAAGCTAACAGCGTTAGCTTGGAGTCAGATGGAAGAGCTAAAGACTTGGAATGAAACGGAATATCTGGTGTGTGGTTTAATGTGCTTTATGAAAACTGGGATATATCTGTTCAGGGAACAATCATCTGCAACGTTTCAAATGTTTCCTTTGATGGCTATCAGTCTGCTATGGCCGACAAAGATTGCAGCACCATGAGTCTTCAGAGGGTCTCTGTGGTGTGGAGGACGTCCTGCTTCGTTTCTGTGCCTAAGACGCTGAGTCTCTGTGGCTTCAAGGACTTTTATTATACATTTTTACTTCATCTTATATTTATAAAAATATAAATAATTGTATTCTATTATGGTGCCACTATCATGACATGTAATTTCTTGGTGGGATTAATCAATTATTATTGGTCAACAAACACAGAGCATTCAAACTTTACCATTGAAAGAAATGGTCAGGATTTAGAATGTGCTTTGTCAGTGGGTTTAGCTGGGACTTAAACTGTCTATAGTTAGTGGCTTCAGTCAAATGTACTTCTTTTCATTATGCAGTTTGATCATTTTCATTTAATACCTTTGCAGATTAAATCAAAAGCTACAGGTTCCACAGAACTCAACGGTCCTCACCTTGACAGCCAAGGAGGAGAGCTCATTTAATCCAATCCAACCATTACCATGTCTACGGGACAAGACTGCCTTGAACAAGCGGAGAAGAAACACTGCTTCATTATCCTCCTTCCCATTTGACAAATCCTCCCTGAATGGAGCAGAATGTAAAAGTTTCCCTGGGACACGCTGGGCTCCTGCTCTATTTAGATATACAGTGAAGTGCTGTCAGAGCGCTATGCAGCAGGTTTGGGGATCTGCACTAAGCATGGCGGTGTGCAGATCGGGGTGGGGAGCTGGGCTCTCCCTGCGGGTGGCGGTGTGAGCGCCGCACAGGCAGCTGTCAGCAGAGAGGTGGCATTTCCTGGTCTGACGCTGACAGAGGCTGTCTGCAGGCAGTAGGAGCACAGCCAGACTGACACCGTGTTTATTCACAGATGACATCCGGGCCGGGGATGGGTGTCACTGGCATTTTGATTCACCTAGCAATGTGAAAACTTCCCTGAAACAGTGTGTGATGAAGTCTTTGCAGAGTACACATAACCAGAATAATTGAGGAGCTCCAGTGTGTGTGGGGCCATCAGCCCTGCTATCAGGCTGTGAGCATGGAAATAACACACACACACACGCACATTTTCTCACACAGTCCAACCCACACGTTGAGTGAAAATCTGTCCCGGATTTTCTGCCCCAAAAAACCTAAAGTTGAAACCAACATTTTCACCGTAAAGGCTGTAAATATCTTTCATTTACCATATCCTGAAAATAAAATAACCTCCACTAACATGACCTGTTAATGTCAGACAACATGAACATGCCATGGAGAATGTGCATGATTTAAGTTAAGAGGGAAGAATAAATCTATGTTTTTCAGTGTTAGCTTCACTTGAGGTTACCTCAGCACTGAGAGCTCGATCCACGTTTACCTCTGACTGCAGGCTTCTAAAGATAATGCTTGTATCTAGTCTACAACTTCATAATTTTTTGGCCATGAGTTATTTGATCACAATCGTACAGTGTTCCCAAAATAACTAAGCCTTGGTTACAACACAATGATTTGGATATAAACTTGTAATTTACTGGATTAAACTTTAATCTAGTAAAAAAAGTCAGGAGTCTGACTTTTTTCACATTCCCCCCAAAAATATTTCCATGTGGCCCTAATCCTCTTCTGTATGTTTGATCCTGAGGTATTCCAAAAGTAAAGGAAAGTAATCCTGATACATTGCTTGAATGTTTGGGTAATAAGATTACATTACTGATGGCTTTTTTTCAACAGATAACTATTCTTTCTAACAGATTATATTCTTCACTAACCTTCCCAACCCTGAGGCCACCTGAGTAGAACCCCCACACTCACACACCAGTGGGAGGAATATGGGGTTAGGTATGTTGCCCAAGGACACTTGGACATGTGACCTTCCGATGGTGGAAAACCACACTACCTCCTGATCCTCAGCCACTCAAGAGAACAGTAAACATTTTACCATACTGTCATATCGGTAGTCATATCAGTACATCGCCATTACTGAGGTTCTTGGGAAGATATTAATTCTCCCTTTTAAAATCTACGGCCACAGACTTTGTTCCTTAATTTCCTACACAGTGCGTCCACTGTTGTAATGAAATAGGTTTTAGTGAACAAAAAACCACGGCTACAACACAACAAATAAAAAATATATATATCCATAATAGTCTGGCTTTTTTTTTTTTAAAGAGAAGACATTACACCTAACTTCTGTTTTATTTGAATAGATTCAACAGGCATAATTGTACAAGGCATCCCCAACATACATATCACCAAATTACAATCTGAATGGAAAAATATGTTTGCCATCATAACTGTGATTTGTTTTGGTAATTGAACAAAATACCAAAGTAACACAAGCTGCCAAAAAACGCATTTCAATAGAAGCACATTTAGAAATAATTCATGCAATATGCCCCAAGGGAGAGAGGGAGAGAGAGAGAGGGAGAGAGAGAGAGAGAGAGAGAGAGGAGGAAGGAGAGAGAGAGGAGGGAGAGAGAAGAGGAAGGAGAGAGAGAGAGGAAGGAGAGAGAGAAGAGGAAGGAGAGAGAGAGAGAGGGAGAGAGAGAGAGGAGGGAGAGAGAAGTGGAAGGAGAGAGAGGAAGGAGAGAGAGAGGAGGAAGGAGAGAGAGGAGAGAGAGAGGACGGAGAGGAAAGAGAATAGGGAAAGGAGAGAGAGAGGACGGAGAGAGGAGAGAGAGGAGGAAGGAGAGAGAGAGTGAGAGAGTGAGGGAGAGAGAGAGAGAGTGAGAAAGAGGAGATAGAGAGGAGAGAGAGAGGAGAGCGAGAGGAGGGAGAGAGGAGCAAGGAGAGGTTCTGACCGATTCAGGAGCCAAGACACACTCACAACTAAAACAGTATTTATTATTGGCTGTGGTGAAGTGTGTTTGTGGTTGAGGTCGTATTCTGATGATTTTCTGATTGTTGAAATATTTACAGTTATTTTTCATATGGATGTTGAGACATGTATCCAAAGAAGTAGTCTCTTAATTTTGCAGGTTTTCTTGCCCTCAGAGTGCATCGAATTGGTGCAACTTCAATATTTTAAAAAGTCTTCTCGGGGGAGCATGCCCCCGGACCCCCATAGAGGATGGGAGGTCCGCCCCCCACTTGAAACATGCTCACATGGCTAGGATACAAAATACATCTGCACAGTTTTAATATGTCCATTCATTTCAATATCGGTAGTAGATTGGTCTAATACAGAGACTCTTAATTCATTATTTACATTTTATATAGTATTTGGACACATATATATATATATATATATATATGTGATGGATGTTTTCTTTCCAAAAATAAGCATGTGTTGACGGGGCCTTGTCTAAAAGTAAAGTAAGGGCCAATTTGTAAGCGTTCTGAAAAATCTAATTCAAAACCAAATTTCTTTTTCATTTACCACATTTTAAGCAATAAAACAACCAAACATCAGAATGTTGCAAAGGTTTGAAGAAGACCTAATTGAAAATTCTCAACTTGTATTACTTTGAAATAAATGTCTGATTCATGTTCTGGCAGACAAACAGATAATGGTGAGCATACAGAATGCTAAAAAGAAACACATATGCACAAATGTTTGTCCTCACATAATTCAGACACACACAATGCACAGACACACACACAGGAGCAGCATGGCTATAAATAAAGTCCACTCATAGAGCCAAGGAGTAGTGACATATGAATGTAGGGAACATGCACATGAAAAAGGTTACAAGCAGCCAGTGGCCCATTTGTCTTGTTTGGATACAAAGTACTTGATTCCCCAAATGAGTGGTGAGGAATCCCGCGACATCAGCACTTAATCACAGGCTGCTCACCATTATAAATCAGTTGAACTACTGACACCTGAACTTTATTCTTTGCACACTGTAAAGGCCACAGGCACAGACTCGTGCTATTAGCAGCCGGCTGATCCATTGTGTGTGCATTCAGGTCAAAAAGCAGGGCGTGGAATGCTTGCTGCATCTGCTGTGCTTTGTGAGTGCCGAAACAATCAAATGACAAGAGGAAATAAACAACGAGGATAAAATATAACAGCATGGAGGATTTTTTTATATCTCTTTATATAAAAAACTAGAAAATCCAAGTAAGTTGTAAATATACAGAGCTGCTGCTGGGTTTGTCATCCAAATACGCTGTTTTTATTATATTTTCATTTACAATACATAGTAATAATACAATTATTATTAATAATAATAATAATATGTGTTTAGCCACATGCCAAAAGACTTGCATTGGGAATCTTTATGTACCTAATGTATGCTCTTGAATTACTCTTTGTGATTTACAATAGGCGCCCCATGGAGTTTTCTTTTAAATAAACAAAGGCTTGTGTACGCTTGATGTTTCTCCCCCAAGCACATTGTGTATCCTTGACGCAAAAAACATGGTCAATGCATTCTTATGCCTCCACTTTTTTTTGAGTGTTTAACAAAAATCAATATATCCATGGCTCTTTTTGAAATGGCACACAAACATTCTGCATACTAAGGTCCTGCGTACGGCCACCACTGACTGCCCTGCAGAAGAGGATACCAGAGATTTATTTTTAAGGCACAGCAGTGCCGTGTGGGTGGTCAGAGGAGGAGTGGGCTGTGATGTTGCTGCTCTAGCAGTTTTTTCATCGGCAAGTTGCGTCCAGTGCTGCTGCCCAACCCACTATGAAGCTGCAGTTTTCACCAATGAAGACGCTCTCCCCCTTCCCCAGTGGAGCCTAAAGGTGGAATACTGGACATTTTTTGAGGGAAGGCCCATTCCAGTTCCAAACACAACTAGAAAAACCCACACCCACAACTAGAAAAACCCACACCCACAGTGCAGCACATACTCCACAGCAGTCTCTCACTTACCTTCCCTTTCTTTGTGTCCATCCCGAGGGCCCAGTATATGTGTCTGATTGTCCACAGGACCCACTATTTTCGGTCATTTAACGGTTAGATATTGACATTCTGTTTCCGTAGATGAGTCTCTCATCACCTAAAACCTCCAACTCAACACCCAAATAAGTATTTACATTCTTTAATCCAAAGAAAATGTATCATTTCTTTAAAGAATACAACACCCATTATATCAGCTGTGCACCGTGATTCAAACCAACACCATATTTGTAGTTTCTTTTTGGGATGCAAAGAGGTGTTGTGATTAGGGTTTTAAAAAAAAATTTTCCTATCGGATCAAATATGAAAGTCAGCCGAATTAGTATTGATACTGCAAGGAGACGTGTTGTGTGAGGAGAAATTAAAGTTGTTGTTTAATTGCGTACGATCCACGTCAAGCATTCAGTTTAGTTGTGGGATTTCTTCCAGTTTGTCCAAAAGTCTTCTAATTAAGGTTCTATAAATAAAGAACTATGGCAGTGTGTGATATGTAATGTAATGTTTATTACAATGCATTTATGTGATGGCTTTCAAAGAGAAAAGCAAGCACACACAAACAAGTTTTTTTTGTGTAAAAATAACCAATTCGCTTTTGGGGCTGCGTTCAATGTCCGCAACGGATCCAAGTTAGCTGAGGATTATGGGTACTGTCGGGTCTTTAGCTATCCAAAACTCAGAAAAAACTAATTGTTTCTCAGAATCGAAGGGGGAAAACACAAAAGCATTGTACACAATTTAACACGGTAAAGTCAATACTTACTTCCGGGTTTAATAGTATCCGTTATCCAATGGGACGGATGCTCACATTTGAATGTCGCCTCAGTAGTGAAATGCATGGACCGCTGCAGTGCTCCCCTGTGCATCAAATATCGAGTTGAGAGCTCTTTGCGTCCGTTCAAGACGCTGAAGGAGATTTGGTGCGTCAGAAATGGACGCCACAGGACCCGGACCAAGCGTTGCTGTCTGACGCGCAGGGGAGTGAAGGCTTATTTATGGTTCAGCGTCGACGTAACGCAACAACCACGCAGACCCGTGGACACAGCCGAGAACATGTATAGTTCTGCGTTGGGTTTACTTGACGCAATGCAATTCATCGCCACAGCGGTAGGGGGCGCAATGTTTTTTGTAAAGACTGACCAAGATTCTGTTGACGTCTATCGTCGTCGCTCGTTGTATTTGTTTACCAGACGTTCACCAGACGTTCTTCTGCTTGGTCCATTCTAGCTTCTTTTTTTTATATAAATGGCGGTCTTTGTGGATTGTAGGATTTGAAAACCGGGGGAAAGCCAAATGACGGAAATGACGTTTTAGCGGACCAATCACAGCCCTTACGGCTGCGTCGGCTCGACGCAAGGTTACACTTTTTGGGAGGTGCAAGCAACGACGCAAGGAGGGCCCACAACGAAGCAACGGGTCCGTAAGGTACCTGGCGTTACGTCGACGTTGAACCATATATCAGCCTTGAGACTGTGTTGCCCTATCCGTTGTTGATTTGCATCCCAAACACCCAGCACAGAAAAAACACACAGTTAACAAAGTGAAAAATGAATTCGACTCGTTTCTGCTTTAATTATTTATTTATTTTTTAGCGATCATGAGAATTAATTTATTCTCCCACAAACAAACAAATCCATACACAAACCAGAACCTGATTTTTTCTTGATTTTTGAAAAGCCAATTAAAAAGAATATTCCTTTATAATGAAAAATTGAAAAAAATTACAGAACATTAAACAGTTTTGTAAATATTGTCATTTTGTGTTAATACAGAGGATGTAAAATATAATACAATTCATTATATCTCCATCAAAACTGAGAATAGAACTGCCTTTAAGTCAAGCTCATTTGAAATTAATTAAATATACAGCATGACAAAACAATCAGTCATTTCCTAATCACTAGCTTTTTAACAAAAGGAAGAAACTGTTGTTTGGACATGTTCAGGACGGTGTATGTGAGTCAAAGTATTTAAACACTCTTCAGTGTGTGGACCATGTCAGGCAGTGCAACAGTGCACCTCATCGATGTCATTTTATTCGCTTTTGGACAACACTGCAGCTCTATGCTCGAGGAAGAGGAGGGTTTATCAGGCTTTGACACACACACAATACTTGTTAGGACATGCATGCACTGTTGCTTTTGGTCTTTTCATGATAATACAAACAAAAATATAGCATATTGCCAAACTTATCCTTGAGTGTGCATACTAAGCAATGTAAGAGCATCACTTTTTATACGAAAGTTTTCATTACTTTGGACACCTGCTGCTTCTCTGTATAACTCCACCTTCCCTTTGTTCAACTCCTTTATTTTATTCCTGAATGGAAGGCAGCTCAGTTTATGTATGCGATGCAGAGGGGTTTTATAAAGCCTCAGGATGGCCACACTTTTTCAACTCAGAGAAGCAGAGTTTTTGCAGAGGCACAGCTTTCATTTCGTTCATTGAGCTCTGACAAGGCTCACCAGTTATTTGTTTAGGACAGGCTTCATTGCAACAAGGCTGTTGAATAGATGATTGACAGTTCTCTCCTCCACCCAGACATCAACATGAACCCCATCTGGTAGGATGATCATGAACCTGTTTGAACCTGTATGAACTACTTGGTTTAAAACAATAGTGTAAAAGTGCTCACGAAGAAGCACTGTAGCATAGCATGATTGAAGAAGCGTTCATATACATGGAAGGAATATTCATCCCACGGAATGTATGATGTAATAAGTCAGGTATTAGTATTGATTGAACATGTGGAGATGTGAGATTTTCTTTGTCTCATCTATGTGAAGAGCATCACCCCACAGCTCTTGATGCCTCAATGACGTGGTCAGAGAGTGTGTGAGCTCAGCAGCAGCTTGTTGGGCTGAGTTGTAAAGCATGTCCCCTGCTCCTCCTGCCTTTATGTGGCCCAGACAATAGGCGGACCTCCCAGCAATGCAGCTGGGCCTGGCCCTCCAACCAACCGCACTCAGCCATACACTGTAAAAAATCTACTGCTACTGTATGTGTGTTTTGGTTCACTTAAATCTTATCTAAAATTATAGGTATAATGCTATTCCGTATAGCAATGACACTAGGGACATTTCACGTAGTGAGTCAATGCTATCTTTTGGGATCACGACCAAAAGTCTAACGTTCTGTTATGGCCCCCTAGAAGGCATAGTATATGACAAATATATTGTGAAAAATATGAGAGAAGAGTTGTAAGAAACAGAGGGTTCTATTTCTAGAAGAATTAACAAACAGGTAAAATACATGAAAGACAAAATGTGTTATCTTATATTATTTATATGTAACATACAAAATGTATTGTCTCTTTCAGTGAGGATTCAAAGATTCAAAAGGCTGAGAATCTTAAGTCCCAAGCTCCTCCAACAATGCAACGTGAATATACATATATAAAACATAAAACAAATAAAAAAGGATGACGATGTAAGCAATGGATAAGATGTGATATCATAGCCTGCAACAATATGCATAGGAAAATAAATACTGTGTCAAAAGGAGATAAAAAATTGAAGAGAGCTACACAGCTAAGATTTGATTAAATAATAATACAAACCAGTTAGTTTTACACACTCTGTCCAAAACCATCTACAAAAGCAGCCTTTATATCTCAGAGTTGGAATATGTCATTCATTTTTAAAAATGCACATATTCCTTTATCGTACTCTTTTCATTGAGGTAACTTTTACACCTCTCAAACATATCCCTGAATGCATCCTTCATTGTTAGCTAACGATCAATATATCTGGGTTTTGGAGAAATATTTTTTGCAGTGTAGTCAGCGGCTCCTGTACTTGGGAAAAGTTCTTGGTGATTCAACTGTCACTCATGGGCGGCCAAAAGCCCGGTGAAAGGCTCTGTGCCGGCTGAGTGGTGAGCATTTCTGAGGCCCAGGCGGGTGGGGGAGAAAGGCCTTTGTTCTGGGCTTCCCACTCCACCGGCCTGCTTTTGGCTCTCTGGAAATGGGGCCACAGTAAACAAACAATACGTCTCGATGAATGGATAATGATGCACATGTTTACTAAGTGAGTTTTCTGCAGCACATTCTCTGTTCACTCAGCAAAAAGAGAGGCCACTGATAAAGAGCTGTTTCAATTCATGTAGTTTGTTTTACATCAAGAGAAAAACTCTTTTCAATGATGCGTCTCAATTATCATCAGGTTGAGTGAGTATAGATAAGTTACGGTTTATCTTTTACAGCCAGACCAAGTTCACTGCAGCCAATGGTGTTTCAAAATGAATACACTGCAACGACATACAGTATTTAGTTTATGAATATCAAATCCATCAAATTTAAATGATTTTTTTAACATTTGCAACCAATAACTGCCTCTAACTTTATTGTCACGAGATGGCAGTTAGTAAAAAAGACATCTTGCGGTTTATCTGGAAGGATTAAAACATCAGGCAGACGACATCAACAGATTGGAGGGGTCTGCAGGACAGAGGAACTGGGGGTCTGGGCTGTATTGTTCTGTGTGCCGCACATTGGGAGGCTCTGGGTCTTTGGCTCACCGGAAGAGAGCCTGGGAACAATAGGCAGCACACAAATCCCTCTCCTCACCTCAAAAGGGCCTCTGCCTTCCATTCCCATGGCAGAGAAGCACCGGGCTCAGGGGGCAGCCCATCAAAGTCACTTGACTCAGGAGAGCTCCTCTCAGAGAGGTAGGGGGCAATATCCTCTTTGGGGCCATTAAACACAAGCACCACAGAGGGTACTTGTTCAGGGTCCCGGGGACTCCGTCTGCTCGTTAAATTCTGGCTTCCTCATAATTCTTCTCAAGAAATCATCGGAGACTTTTTCATAGAGAGAGGTGTTCCTTCTGCAGCTCTACCATAACTCACACGAGAGTTCTAATGTGCTGAACATGCTGTGTGTTAGGTCCAACTTATGTAACACCAACCAAGACAACCTGGCAGGATGAGTGACAGTTTATCTCAAGCCACGAAACCTGGAAGCATGTCGATGTCATCAGCGTGGTTTCAGTGCCTGAAACTTGTGTGTAAGCATTACAAATGGCTGTCTGCACCTCTCCATTGGTTTGTCATTGGTCCAGAATACAGATCGGCATGTTGTTGTTCACTCACATAGCATTAGATGGATCCTGATCCCCAAGATCACACACAATAAGCTGCTAGTGCATCTAAATGGGGCCGTGCTTTTACTGGTCTTTTTGTCCATCAGTACCTCTGTATTATCATCAAAACATACTTTAAACATTGTAAACTGTCTTAAGAACAGTGCTATGGAGACTATAATCATTCATTAACATAAACAAGTGTTTTGAGCTGCCTACAATCTGGGTTGGGAAGTAACCATTGCTTCTTCTAGCGATTACGTAATGAGATACAGGCCATATTTGTTTGGAATGATGAGTCATTAGAAAATAGTAACAATGTCCAGAATTAATTGATAGATTTTGTTGATTATAAAGCCAATTTGATACACTATTATTCATGAGAAGCTTGTCTGAAATATAGGATTTTGATAAATGCCCCCACTTTGTGGTGAGTTGAGATGGAAGATCTCCCTGAAATCATCAAATATCAGTTTACTTTGTGCAATCCAAAAACCTATTTGCAGAGGATAGACCTGCTGTAGTTTCAATAAGGATCATTTGATGTGACCATCTGTATGCTACATTTTTCTAAATGCATTTTTTGTCATTGTAAGAATTTTGTAATGAAAATGAAGTATTGATTATAATATATATTAATGTCGCTATAATATCAAATAATATTGCAAAACTACGTTTTCTATGGCTACTTCAAGGGCAATATTTTAAAGGTTTGGTTTTGTAGTCATCTTAAATGTTCAGATCATAAATTGGATAATACATGTTTTTAATCATTGTGTTTCTGATTACATAAATCGCCATGTCATTTGTATTACTGACATTATTTAAAACGATAAAACCCACCCACAGTATTTCTACAAAAAGATAGCATTTTAGTTTAGCTCATTCATTAAGCAAGAACATTTTGGATGTGCAGGGAACAGTTTGCAGATATATTCCACGGAACAATATTTCCTGGGTTGCAGCTTTTCGAACAACTTCCCAGTCTGGTTTTATGGTACCCAAGGCTAATTTCAAAGTTCTTTTCAATATCGGTTTCCCGAATAAGTTTTGTATTAAATAGGAACACATTAATATGTACAATCATCTTGCTATTTCAAACAATAAAACGTATAATAATTAGTAACAGTACTCAATGTAAAAGCATAGCAGGTGGGGGAAGAAGCAGATGGGAGGATGCATAACTTAGAAAAGCAGATTCATTACAGGGAAACTTTGGTTCTGGATTATAGGTTAATGAAGACAAACTGTTTTATAGAATGACCAATAATAGTCCCAGAGAACTGGGGGTTTAGATAAAACTGAATCATCCTTAAATGCTGTTAGAAAGAGGAACACTGCTGCTCCTCCTGCAGGAGAAGATGACGGTGTGGACATGATGCTTTCGTAAAGAAAAGGAGAGATGAGCAGATAATATATTTAATTCATGACAGAATCGGAATTAATCTTTTAGTAGTAATCATCTATTAATTGTATTATTATTGTGTAAGGTCTCGTTACGTTCAGTGTATCTTTGTAACGTTGTCTGTTGCTCAGTGTATTTTGTTACACTGACAAAGACACACGCCCAGGCAGATATCTTGAGAAAACACACAAACACGTGGTCTTACGCTCTGCCTCTGCCTCTAACACACACACACACACACACACACACACACACACACACACACACACACACACACACACACACACACACACACACACACACACACACACACACACACACACACCACTCCTGTGCAAACTTCAAACGTGCTTTGATCAGAAATCTGGCACCCAGCTCTCTCGGATTCTCTTTCTGAGGTGTATTATGTCTTCTACGACTCTATCTTCTGTTGGCTTATGAGCATCAGATCCTCAGAGCGGCGCAGGCTTTATATTGTGATGCTGTGTTTTAAGGCTTTGCCATATGCCAGTCGCCTGTCCTCCTCAGGAGTTCACCAAGGATCAAAATCATGTCAGAAGGCAGCGATGGAGAGCTTTTAGCTGAGGGATTATTCAGAAGGCCTAAATCCATATCAAGCTGCAGGTGAAAAGATGAAAAAAATATTGTTATATACAAAGTAGAATGATTTTGCAACACATCTTGATATCCTCCTTTATAGAACCTAAGAGTAATTATTCCATCCCAGATGATGAGATAAACAGAGGACCTCTGATGCAGCGTATTGCTGTATGAGGGGCTGTTACACCTTTATACACCCAGGGGTCTAATCTTCTGCAATATGTTATTTGTCCCTTTGTCGTACAATAATGTCCAGATAAACCTATTAACAAAGGGAGGGGAGCGGTGGGCACAGGAGGGATGGGGGGGTTATGGATATGTTTTCCCTGTGAAAACAGTGTTTCAAAGAAACGACTTAATCTACCTGAGCTCCTCCCCAACGGCATGAATTATGAAGGCTTTTATAGGCGCTCCATATATAGTCGTGTTTATTCTCAATTTATGGCTGACAGAAGCGAGAGTGGGGAAGCCACTTTGAAACCCTTAAAAACCCTGTGTTTTATTACGCCACCGCAGCACTGTACAGTTACAGTAGCGCCACAAACGACTCCCTGTGGACCCCCGCAGACATCCTTACATTCTTAATTTCTGAAGCATAATTCTTTTCAGAAACACTTTTTCACGTTTATAAAGGTGATGAATTACCCTCATAAAGGTAGTTTTTCTCATCAAAAGCTCAGGCTTAACTCCAGTTCAAGGATTCAAATAAAGAGAGGAGTCCTGGGGGAGCAGCAGGTGCATACTGCTGGAAGAGAGGGGAAACATTTTGGGGGTACAGCGGAGGGGAGTATGAATAAATAGGAAATGCAAAAGGTGCATGGGAATAGAGCGGTCAGGGGGGATCAAACATTGATTTCATTGGCGCCTGACTCTGGGCTTGTTATTTTGGTTGTATAGCTGCTGAATAGTGGAGCATGAAGCAGATACAAAATATATTTCACCGCATTTAGTGACAATCAAAACAGAGCTTATTATATTCTAACAGTTTGTGCTTCATGTACTTATTCCTAATCATTGGAAAAAACAAGATTCCCACTCAACATGAATGCAACAAGATCCCTTATTCTGTCTGTAAATCCTCAAGTATCTCTGAAAGTAAAATAAGACTTTGGCATGCTGAATAAATCAAATGAAGTGGATCATTTAAGCCAATGAGGTTTCATGCATACACGTATTGTGGTTTAACAGTACATACATAGATTCATCATCAGTTAACCTAAATAAATCTATTTATTTTAGCTAAGAATCAAATAAAAGTGAAACATGAAATTACCTTAAACAACCATATGGGTTAATTTTCCAAAAGGTTCAACACTTTAAATGTGAGAATGATAGTAAACGTTTAATTTCATAAAGTTTGGATGTTATTTTCCTAGTTAAAGATATTTTTCAGATAGTCTTAATAATATTGTACTCACTGAAGTCCAAACACAAACATGTTGAATAATTATTAAAGCTTTCTTCCTTTCTGGATTCTATGAATGTTTTTTAATTTAGTCCCCAATCAGGCCCTCAAATCAAGGCGTGTGAGTAGGTTCTGTTATTATCAGGGACTTGGTACACAGTTAGATAATTGTGCAGTGGGTGTTGAAGCTAATAATATCAGATACATACGTGTCTAATTTGGTTCAATTCCTGCACGAAGTTTGGGACAGTGTTGGGCCTCCAGGGATCCACATGCTCAATCCATATCAATCAAACAAAGAGTGTACAGCACTAGCTCAGCTTCACAGAAGAAGCTAAAGTCCACTGTACATATAATAGAGTATTTCTCAGACAGAAAACCTACAATATTTCCAAATTCTCTTTAGTCTTACACTTATTTATTGAAACTGTAAATGTATTCAGATATGCACAATTAATACAGGAGTGATGATTTAAATAACAACCGGCTGAAAAGCTGCAAAATCAATATGACAATCAAGCTTCAAGTCACATGGTATCATCACTGATGATGTGTGACTTCTATGCACATCAGGTGGAGTAGCTGCAAGTACTGCACATCATGTGCTGATACATTTTTTATTAGCAATGTTCCTCAGCAAAGTGACTGTTGGAGTGTCTGTTTCTGCCCCCTGGGGAGTACTGTTTTGCTCTGCAACTCACTCACTTTCATAGATGACTTGGCTCGGTCCTCCTGGGGAATAGGAGCATAGAGACACCCTTTGGAGACGATCCCTGCTTCCTCTCTATGATTTAAGGGAGTTGTGTGAAGATCAAAGCCACTGTCCCAGCTCCCCGTAGTCTCTGCTGTTAAGGGGGAGAGGGGGGGATGGGGGGAATCAAGGGTGCTGGGAAATGGATGACCACAGGGGATCTGCCAAACAAGTGAACCGACGCTCAAAAACATATTGTAAGGTAACTGTACGTCTGCTTTCTGCCATATTCTGTCTGCCGGTGTGTTGTTGTACATGATATACCCTATCCTGTGTGTGTGTGTGTGGGGGGGGGGGGGGGGGGGGGGGGCTTGGGGCAAGTGTAGAAAGGTCAGTGAGGGATAACAAGTATTAGGAAGCTTTGCTTTGTTTTTGACTTCATATAGAAGTTGATCATTAGTTGAAAACTGGAATTCATCAACCTCCAGCGTGTCCCCAGTGAGGAAGCCTGTGAAGTTCATCTTAATGAACACCCCCCCATCTTTGAAACCCCCCCAATCATGCTGTACAGCCTCTCACAGGGATGGACAGTAAGAAGCAGATATCATGCATGGCAGGAAGCGGTGCTCTGTTAGTTATTGATTCCTTGTTGCTTAACAATTCCACAAGTAGCCCAGAGTGCTGATCCCTCTTACCTTGATAGGTGTGTTAATACCATCTGCATGGTGGGTAACCCCTACCGCCTGTGAGGAGCGCACACAGCCCCCACTCCTATCCCAGGGAGCGCTGAGGGGGAGGACCAGCCTTGCTAATTAATAATTCACCCCAGGCCAGACTTCCTCCCTGGTGGCTCCACGTGATTACAGCAAGCAGCCAGGAGTCAAGGTTAGTGGTAATGATAGAACGGCACACCAACAATAACTAGCCCAGGATTGGCCTTCCCACTGGTGGATAGGAAGGAGTCAGAGACAAGCGGAGAATGAGCCTTCGGTGGAACGCACAGAGAGGGAGGTTTTAGGATGTGTGTGTGTGTGTGTGTGTGTGTGTGTGTGTGTGTATGTGTGTGTGTGTGGGGGGTGGGGGGGGTAGTTAGGAGTGCTGCGTAAGGCCCTTTGCAGGGTTTTTTAGAAAGGCCCTCTTAGAAGTATGGTGTAAAATTAATGCAGAGGTCTTGGAGAGTAAATATTGAATAAGTGCAGCTCAATGGAGTTGAAAATAAAAAGCACCTCCTCGGGAGCTGTTGGCCTCCGAAAACCATGCGCTGGTTTGCTGACCTCTGCATTAGCATTACTTTAAAAGAGGAGATGCGAGGTATGTTGGGATAGCAGAGGAGGAGGTGGTTAGGGGCATGCGGGGAGGGGGGCATGCAGCAAGCACTAACAGAAAGGAGCAAAGTCTGCAAGGCCGGGGTCCTTCTACTCTGCCAGATCCTCGCCATGCACTTGCAAAGAACTGGAGGAGAAAGTGGAAGAAGAGGAGGAGGAGGAGGAGGAGGAGGGGTTACTAGCGGCCAGCAGCCATCAGGAGTGCCAAGGCCCGAGGCCCTGACAAGCAGACTCAGTGAGTGAAACCTTGACTCTGTGTACTAACACAGCCCACACTCTGCATAGGAGACCTGACCCACAACAGATTTTTGGCAGAGTGCTGGTTTTAGACGAAGAGAGCTTGGACAACTTTTAACCCTGGACAAAAAAGCTTTTAACTTTGGATACTGGGCTGTTAAAGATTTCAAAGAGCATGTAGTTCCCGCTCACATTCCAAAGCGTCTGTCATAATCGATTAGAGGACAAGTGCTAAAGCATGTATGTCCAGGAGGCAAGTTCTGCCTCCAAATGATCACAGGTTATGAGTTATCCTCTTCTCTGTGGTGTGGTCACATGTGGTACACAATGGAAGTGAAATGTCCGGTTGCTCTTTTGTTTGCCATGGTTCTACTTTTTAAACTAGAAATGATTCTACCTTTTGCAGGGGTGGTGTTCTTAAACAGATGATTTGAAAGTCTGCTCTCAGGCTGAAAATGATTTTAAAAAAGCAAGATACAGGTTTGAATGATCTCCAGAAGAGTTTTAAATCAGTGCAAGAAACAGAAAAACTGTGGTATACAGTACAACACCTTAATCATTGTATATGTAGTTATTCTAAAAGAGAGTTTTGAATAGGTTTAAATATAAAAGTTTCCCTTAACAGATGTTTAGTATCGCTCTTTCTACACCAATACCAAGATATTGGAAAAAACTCAATAAAATAAAAACAAATCCAAAAACATGTAGTCGCAAGTTTTCCTGAAATCTATATAAAACATTACTAATGACCATTTAAAATCACAATAAACATGAACATTATGGAGATCACAATATCAGTGTAATGACTTATTAAGGTAGACAATAAAGCTTTATGATAAAAACTCAGAATTGACTAAATTGAGATTGAACCAAGACCACCACCCTACTCTCCGGAACCGGGTCCATCACAGCAGGCTCAGTCTTAACTTTCACTTCTAGTTGGACTGCTGTGGGCTCTTGTTGTGGAGCCTCTGGACGTTATAGCTGCCCCGAAAATATCCTAGTCGATCAACTAACTAACAATTATAGACCAATATCTAACCTTCCATTTCTTTCTCAAATCAATTGTGATTTTCCTATAATAACAACCATTTATTTGAACATGTTAAATCTGGCTTCAGAATGCATCATGAATAGAGACAGAGCATGTGAAATTCACCAGGACCGTCTAATTGCATCAGACAAAGGTCTTTTTTCTCGTCTTGTTAAACCTCAGAATTGCATTTGACACCATTGACCACGCCATCCTGTAACAGAGGGTAGAGCATTCCATTGACAAAAAAGGAACTACATTTAGCTGGTTAAATCCTATTTATCTGAACAGTTTCAGTTTGTACGTGGTAACACAAAATCCTCCGGGACCGAAGTAAGTATTGGGGGCAACAAGGTTCTGTCCTTCGACCTTTTCTGTTTGCTTTATATGCTCACTTTTCAGGGTTGGGAGGGTTACTTTGTTAGTGCCTGAATACTGAATACATGGCTCTGAAAGTAATCCAAATCCGAATACAGTTACATGTCTTAAAAAAGTAACGTATTCAGATTACTTTTGGATTACTTTCTTTGTCCATCACAGATGGGTATGTTTTGGTGTACAAGAGACAAAAAACGTGTTGATCTGATATGGGGCGGACTTCATTTGATGGCTCACTTTGAATCTGCTGTCAGTAACATTTTTTAATAAACGATCTGGACAGTTTATTTATTTTTGGAAGAACAAACAACTACACTTAAAGCCTTCCTCGATAACAGCTTCCTTGGAGATTGAGATTGCCGTAAATGAAGTTCACTTTACATACAAATTATTGTAGCACAGATCGTGGAATACTATCCGATAGTGAGTTGAGTTGAGGACGTGATAACACCAATACAAATAAACCAGCAGGCTGATCTTTTATTTACCGAGTTATGTAGCTTGTTAGCTTCAGTGGGAAGCTACAGTAGCTACAGTTCATAGAAGTTTAGCGCTTCTCCTGTCACATAAACTCTTTATTTTTCAGAACTTCAGCTTTCAAGTGACATATCGTTGCTCAGATTGATTGTAGGTATTTTGGTCTGCGCACCTTGGAAAACATTTTCCTATAGACTGGGGCCAGACTAATGTGGAGTTCGGGAGAAAGACACCCTCTCCACATTTAAGAGCATTTATGATAGAGCTTATAGTTAGGGCTGGCTTAGGCTTGCCATGAACACCCTCCATTTTCCACAACACTGTGGAGCTAAACCATCACTTCAATGACAGATTCAAGGGAAGGCCTGACATTACAAATCTTTTAGAGTTGCTGTTAGGATTTTCGACTGATACAATAAAAAGAGGATTCAACTTCTGTAGTTCCACTTCTGTTAGAGCACTTCCTTTTCTAGTCCCAAACCACAGCATGATCTATTATCAGGCCGTTTCCAATTGGAAAAGGAACAAACCATGAATGTCCTTATCCCCACTGCCAGGGCACATTCATTTTTAGCTTTCACTCAAATAACAGTCTAAACAAATACTCTCATTTTAATATACATTTCAAACTAAGTCTAGTTACACCTGCTTATCGTTAATAACAGAACTAAAACACTTCTACCAAACTTTTTCAGATTGCTGCCTCTTTAATGCTGCACGAGCCATAAGGAGAGCTTGCAGACTGGTTGTCCTATTAGCGGTCATGGGAAGTATACTGATCATGTCTCCACATCCTTTCTCCTAAAAGGGAAGAATGTCAAGCAAATCATTTCAATTATCAGAGCGCCTGTGGATTTGCACTATAAAGAGCAGCATGCACAGCGTGGCTAGAGTTTCATCAACATGGAGGGTGGTCCTTACTCGGTACTGGTCGTTTAACTCGTGCTCAGTGGCAGCCATGGTTTAATCCACCAACCAAGGGTAGTTCCTTTAAATAAGATGAAAGACGAGATATGCAGGAGTGTTTAAAATTTCATGTCAGATTTATAGACTTAGGCCTTTTCTTTCATGTATTAATAAGACCAGTGAACATCTGAGCTGAGAGATTATGGACTGAAATCAGCCTAAATATGAATAAGTCAGCTCGTGTTAATGTGATTTGGATCTCTGCTTTTCATCTTTCTAAGTGTCAGAGCAGGAAAGAGGGAGTCATTAAAGGGATCGGGTGATGAGACCCTCGCAGTTTCACACAAACCTCCTCCCTGTCTTCTGCTGTGGGGGCCCCAGCATGACATTGAAAAGAATGTTTTTTGTTTTCTGCAGTAATTCTGCTGATCACGTGCTGTTAGTCAGCGGGGGTTCAGTGAGAAAGTTCACAGAAGCACTTGTTAAAGCAGGACAGGTTAAAACTACTGTTGTTTTAGTCTTCATTTACTAAGAGAGAAAGGCTTCTGCTGAATATGCACACTGGTTTTCAGCCCCTCTCTGGGAGCTGCCCAGTGACTCCTGCTGTCTTTATTGGCCGCTGCTGAATAGTGCAGTATATCACAGCGCGGAGTCTGGGGATTACTGTAGCACGTTAGAGTAGTCTCAACAATATGAAAACTCCTATTTACCGTACATAATTGTCTTGTTCTCATCATTTAAAACCTAAAATATGTATTTATATATTATATACTAATTTGTAAAGGTTTGCAAAATATATTGTTCCTTTCCTTGTTGAGCCATAGTGGAAGGAGAGTGGTAAAATCTGTAACTTTGGTAGATACCAACTTCTTTTGTCTAGGCGGGACTTAATAAGCCTAATATCACATCACTAACATTGGAAGGACTGCAGTGAGGATCCATTGATGTCCGGTATAAATAGAAGGATTGTTGCATTATTCAACGGTCACGTTGACAAAGGTTTTAGGAAAGACTTGAAGAATTGTGAACCTTTAAAGTGTTATGGTTGGATCATCACAGATTGAGGTCAGATAACGACTGAGGTTATATTAAACAAGAGAACGCTGTTTGCATGTGTGTGAGAGGGATGTGCGGGCCTTATATGATTTATTTTTTATTTTTAAAGATTTCCTTACTATATAGGGCTGCTCATACACAGTCCAACTTGTAAATATGAATGTCATGGTCATGTTTTGATGCTAGATATTTATCAGCATGCAACTTTTGAGTGATTGATCTCTTTCCTACGCGCCTGTTTATTGAATTAAGTGCTTTTCTGCTCTGATAAATAATTATGGAAATATCTCCTAAATGTACATTTTACAAAACATTCAGGTAAGGATTGATGAAACTGATGCTGATACCATTTTGATCCTTTTTCAAGATTCCATATGTTTTTCTGTGCATTGAGAATGTATGCAAGCTATTCATTAGAGCAGGGGTTTTCAACTGGTTTTGTCCCAGGGACCACCATTCGGACTAGAAAGCAATCCGCGGCCCACTGATGTGCCTGCGCGTGCGCGTGTGTATTTGGTGTTACATGCATAGCTCAATGCATGAAACATGAAAGAGAGGCCACGCAGATTTTATAATAATAAAAGTAGATTTATTAAATTAAATTAAATTAAAGATTATTTTAAAGAAAGAATAAAGAATAATAAAGTGTTGTGCAATTCAGTATTGGGAAAAGTAACTAAAAATGTCATGCAAAGTCAGTCTAGGTGTGTGACAAAACAACAACGGAGAACAAAAATCCAACAACACCGGAGAACCAAAATCCAACAAATGAAGACCAAGGCAGCCTCAACTGCTGGCTGGTCAGGGCTTTTATAACCCAGCCAGGACAGACCTGTCACCAATCACCTGCTGTAGAGACAGAGAGATTGAGAAAAGCAGAGAGAGATTGAGAAAAGCAGGGAGAGAGAACAGGCTTACCATTAACACAGGGCGGGGCCTAAACCCGCCAGGGTCGTAACAGTGAAAACATGGGAGAATTAGGCCTACCTGTCAGTGTGATATCTGGGCGTGGTGAAGTCCACACAGCCTGTCTATTCGTGGCGAAATGGTAGACAGAGACAGTCTCATGTCATTCTCTGGATCAAGCCTAGCCCTGTACTTATTCTTTAAGTACGCCAGTGTAGAAAAACCACTCTCACACAGGTATGTGGTTGGAAAGGGCAAAAGACACCTCATTGCTTTTGCAGCAAGCTGTGGAAATTCTGTCTGGCAACTTATCCAGAATTTAACAAGGGGCTGTGTGTCGTACATATGCCTCCTGACAGAGTCTGTGGACATCTCAATCAGCTTATCCTCTTCCACAGCCGTCAGACTTGACCAGTGCCGCTGCTAGCCATTTTGGTGCCCTAAGCATAATTCCTTCATGATGCCCTCCCCCCCCCCCAATAAAAAAACATTCGCGGAAAAGTTTAACTTTTTTATTACCAAACATATAAAACAATAGCAGCAGCAAACACACAGCAAAACAACAAACTTTTGACATTTGAAAGTGCAAACTTTCCTTCAGTAACTTTGAATAAATTACACTAAATAACATCAATAAGTACAATCAATAAAATCTTAAATAAAACAAAGATTTAGAGGACGAAAAGTCACAACTTTACTTACTTTGTAAACAGTAAGGCTTTGTAGAACAGCTAAAACACATTCAAGTAAAGTGCAAAAAAAGTGTTATCAAAATAAATCAAGGACATCCTTTTTGAGAGAGCATAATGCTATTCTTTAACAATCAAGCATTTCTCTATAAAGACTGGAACACGTCTGCATTTCCTCGCTGCAAAGTCATTAATTAGGTCATCATAGGACAGCCTCTGAGCCACTTCACCATTAATGCTGATGACAGCAAGACCACTTAGACGTTCCTGCCCCATTGTTGAACGTAAGTAAGTTTTGATGAGCTTCAGTTTCGAAAAACTTCGCTCAGCAGAGGCAACTGTAACAGGGAGAGTCAATGCGATTCGAAGAGCAACCCAGAGATTTGGATACACCTCTTGAAGGCGATTCTCATGGAGAAATGAGAGCAACTCCAAGGCAGTTGTTTGTGGTGGCAGTTGAGGAAGGTTGATGATTTCCTGAACCATCTCAAGTCCATCAATATCCGAATTTCCTTTCTCAGTCAGTGTCTTCTGCACTTCGATGCAGTTTTTTTGCAGGTTCTCCTTGGACATTCCGTGCACTCTGCTGAAATCAAGCAGCACTCCAAATTTGTCTCTGACCTGGGTCATGGTCTCAAAACGCTCCTGCAGTGACATCAAAGCGGAGTCCACAACACTGTTGAAAAAGGATACCTCAAGCCTTTTGAGGGCATCACTGAAGGGCTCGTCTGCAGCCTCATATGCAAACTGCTTTCTTGTGTTCCTGAGCCTTTTCTCCTTGAGCTCTGGCTCTATGTTCATCGCCTCGCAAAGGTCCTTGGCAGTTGACACTGCCTGAGCAAACCCAGAGTGGCTGTATCTGGAGAGGGAGGTTTTGGCATTGTCAATGAGCCCGACGGCAATGTCAAGCTGCATTGAACTTGTCTGCAGGAGCTTGTTTACCTGGTTAGTGGTTGTAAGAATTTCACACCAGACAACAGAACAGATCAGAAATCTGAAAGAGGCCACTTCTTCTGCCAGGGCTTGAGCCTCTATTTTTGCAACAGAGTCATTGACAGTTTCCCTAGCCTCGATGAGCGCATTTTGGATTTCTTTGATTTGACTTCTGACAGCTGTGACACTCCTAAGCCTGCTCTCCCACCTCACATCACTCCATGATTTCACAGTTAGGTTGATGTGTTTTGTCAAGATGCTCCACCGCTTTGTAGCTCCTGAGAAGAAACAAAATAGCTTCTGCAAATAGCCAAAAAAGCCAGTGGCATCCCTGGATGACTTCGCAGCATCAGCTATGACAAGGTTCATAGAATGAGCTGCGCAAGGAACAAACAACGCCCTCGAATTCAACTGTAGCAGTCGGGCCTGAACTCCTTGCTTTTTCCCCTTCATGTTCGCACCATTGTCGTAGGCCTGTCCGCGGCAATCATCAAATGGAATGTCGAGTTCCTTTAATTTGTCTAAAAGGACAGTAGACAGGTTCAGGCCAGTTGTTTCAACCACCTCCATATACCCAAGGAAATACTCCTTGATATTTGGCTTTGGCTCCAATTCAACAATGCGCACGATGAGGGACATTTGCTCCTTGTGGCTTATATCAGGTGTACAGTCAAGAATTATGGAGAAATATTTCGCTTCCTGAATCTGTGTGTGGATTGTTTGCAATGTTTTGTTGGAGACGATCTGGATCAGCTCATTTTGTGTCTGCTGACCAAGATAATGTGTTCGGGAGCTTTCATCGGTTATCTTGGTCAGGTGGTTCTCCATCACAGGATCAAAACTGCCTAAAAGTTCCACTTCTTTTAAGAAGTTGCCATTGTCTGGTTCATACAGACACTGTGAAGAGCCTCTAAATGACAAATTCCTTGAGGCAAGAGATAGGGTTATTTTCAGTAAGCGTTTGAGAACATCTCGCCACCTTCTTTTTTCTGCCTCCAGCAATGTCTGTTCCTGGTAGTCTATTGTCGTATTTGTCTGTAAACGTGTGTCCAGTTCTCTCCATTTAAACATGCACTGGGCATGGTCTGAGCTACATTCATGACTTATCAAATTATTGTTAATGTTGGACCAGTCACCGTTGCCCTCTGCAGTGAGCTTTATAGCTTTCAAACTGAAAAGCTTACACGCAAAACAGAATGCAGCATTGTTCTGTTTCGAGTAAACAAGCCAACTTCTCTTGACTTTCTCTCCATTTGAGAGCGTTTTGAAATGCAGGCTACTATGAAACGCCCTGCCATCTAGTCCCTTTGGAAAATTAAAATCTGATGGGACTCTAAATGGACCTCTTCGTACGATCTCAACACGATCCGCATCTAAAATCCGTAATGGCCAGAGAGCAGGATCAGTTGGAGAGGGCAAACCCGTTTCTACCTTGTCACCTTCTGACGGACTCTCAGTGACAGGACTTTCAGAGGTGGTGGTTATCTGCTGTGTATCTGTGGTGGTTGAGGGTGGTTGATCAGGGCTTAGTACTGTTGCGGGGTGTACAGACCTGCTTGCTGGCTGGGGTTGATTGGGTGAACTTGTCGATGGTTCTTCCTCATCTGTGTCCTCTTCTTGGCCTCGTGCTCCCGCTTGAACGTATTTCAGCATTGACCCTGCATTAATTTAGAAATACGAAGAAAAAAGATCAGTATAGAAAGAGACAAAATATTCAAATAAAGAATCTTATACCAAAAAAGAAAATAAAGATTTAAAACTGAAAGCATGCAACCAAGGAGCTCTCCCCCTTTATTACTTATATATCAACTATTTGATCAATCTTATCTAATCTAATATAAAAACATTATAGAATGAGTTGCAATATTGTACACAATTTAATAATAATGTTTGCTTTATATCATTCATAATGGATATTTTATATTTATATCTTAACAACAGGAATAAAAGGAATAAAAGCAAAATGATACACCTTACACAAGACTATTAAACTCTACATTTAATTGAATACAATATGGTTAGGAGGGCATTTTGTTTACTACAAAACGTTTTTCTATTTCACCGACAGATGTCGTCCATGCCTTTGCATGATATAAATGCAATCAAAACGCCAGTTAATTTAGTCATGTATCTTCTGTCACTCTCAGATATAGCTAAGCTAGCTGTAGCAGTAGCTACAGGCTTCACATTATCACGAACCCTTTTCTGTCCCATTGCACATAGAACACCTAACCCTTTTTATGTGAGACTGTAGCCTATTTTGCTGAATTCTACCGAATGACAATCCTAAAGATGGCCGTGGGTTTATTATGCATTGGCATTGCAAACTCCAAAATAAAATATACTTTCTCAAATGCTATGTAAACTTTTCTAAATGCCTGGCTAAACACTATTAATTTCACGCCACACAGTGATAAATGGTCTGAAGCCAGAATTGTTAGCCTACCTAGTGCAATGACTGCTAACTGTTACTGAGAAAGTATTGGCCACCGTCACGTCAAAATAAACCATAAACTGTCTACTATTCAATATCTAAAGTAAAGTAACGGCTAACTGGCATCAGTTACTTGCAAAATGCAGTTATAATTTTTAACAGCAAAATCTCAATTTAGCTTGCGCCTAAGTTATAACACATATTTGAGTTTGCTAACATTAGCAATAACGTCAGCTAGTTCAAGGTGTATGCATAGGCTAAACTTTACACTAGCTGCACATATTTCCCGTATTTAAGAAAGATTAAACGTGGACACTTACCTGCAAGTGATGCACGGGCATCATCTCGCTGTTTCCTCTTTTTTCTTTTTTCTGCTCCTGACTCCTGTTGCCTTTTCATTTCCAAAAATGTCGAGTAATCCAAAAGACCACTGACAGCAAGGGCACCCACAGGGCGCTTGGGACGCAGATTGTGCAGATTGTGTTTTCGTTTGTGTTTGTGTGAGTGGGGAGGGGAGGGGGGAGGGGAGAGGGGGGCACCATCGGTACCTTTGAGTAGTATGCCTAAAAAGTGCCTCATATTTCTATAGTCTACTGAAATAATTTCGGCCTTATAATTATTATGACGATTTTTCATTAGGCTATTTTTGGTGGTGCCCCCTCGACACTTGGTGCCCTACGCACAGCGCGTAATGCGCGTTATGGGAGCGGCGGCACTGGACTTGACCCTACTGATGCATCGTCACTGAATGGGAGCAGGATCCACTTGCTGTCACGGCGCCACTCTTCCGAATCAGTGAAGTACTTTGCGAATTGACGCACAAGCTTCCTCAAATGCTCACATATAGTGTCGTTGATGTCAGTGCTGTCAGGGTATTCCTCAACTGAAGGAAACATCGCCAAGTTATTGCTCTCCACTCGTTCGATCCACTTTGACATTTTTTTCACAAATGCGTCGAGCTTCTCGTAGAGCTGCATGACGTTTGCATCTCTCCCTTGCATGGAGCTGTTCAACTTGTTCAGCTCTGCAAAAACATCTGTGAGGTACGCCAGCTTAGTTAACCAGTAACTATCGTTGAAATTGGAAGCCAGATCAGAATGCTTCTCGCACAAGAACTCGTAGATAGCTCCGCGTAGTTCAAACACACGGGCGAGCACAGCGCCGCGAGACAGCCAACGCACCTCTGAATGATAAAGGAGAGAGCTGTGTTCACTTCCCAAGTCATGGCATAGGGATGAAAACAGGCGTGTATTCAATGCGTTTCGTTTTATGAAGTTGACCGTCTTGACAACGACATCAAACACACCACTGAGCTCAACACTGAGATCTTTGGAGGCGAGAGCCTCTCTATGAATCAGGCAGTGTGTCCAAATTACCCCCGGAGCCACCCTCCTTACATGCGCAAACAGTCCAGTCTTGCTGCCACTCATGGCTCGGGCCCCATCGCTGCATAATGCAACGCACCTCTGCCACGAGATATTGTGCTCCGTGAAAAAATCGTCCAGTGCTTTAAATATTTCTACACCGGTAGTTCGCCCGGGCAGTGGTTTGCAAAAAAGAAATTCCTCGCACATAGTGCCACTGTCCTCGTATCGCACAAATGTTAACAGTTGCGCATCATTAGTAACATCTGTCGTCTCGTCGATTTGAAGGGAAAACAGAACTGTCTGAAGTTTTGCCATCAGCTGGTCTTTGACATCATTTGCCATTTCCCCAATTCGTCTTCCGATTGTGTTGTCTGACAACGGAATAGTTTTTAATTTGTTGGCACATTCTTCGCTTACCATAGCTCTGCACATATCTATGGCTGCTGGCAATATAAGCTGCTCTGCAATGGTATGGGGCTTCTTACTTTTTGCAACCCTGAGAGCGACCAGATACGATGCTTTCAGTGCGTTTTCATTTATTTTTGCACTCTTCCTCATGGTAGCCTGCTGTCCTTTGAAATCACGCAACATCTGTTGCATGTACTCAACGGGTTTGGCCTTCAAGTGGACGTGATGCGTCTCCATATGCCGCGTAAGTTTCGACGGCTTCATAGCTTCATTACAGAGAATTGTTGAACATACGAAACACAGTGGTACCTCCTCTCCTGCTCTGTCTGTCGTCACTGTGAATCCATATTTAACATATTCCTCATTGTATTTTCTTTTTCGTCTTTTTTGCGAAGTTGACGCTTCGGAAGCCTGTCCTTGCCCTATCGTGGCGGCCTGTCCCTCTGTCGTGGCAGCCTGACCCTCTGTCATGGCAGCCTGTCCCTCTGGCACTTTCCTCACTACAAAACGATCCATTGGTGCTAGATATATAGCTAGACTAGTACATATGTAACAAATGTTTGCTGTACTACAACCTATCTTAAAATACTCTCGTCGGCTATGCTTATAAATGTGTGTCAACTTTGCTCGCAAGACTGTACGTAATGAATAATAAGTGAGGTTAGCGACGCAACTCATTACCATTAGCGAATCACAGGCTACCATAGACTGGATAGGCGCAAGGCTACATTCTGTCAGCTTGAATTTCCTTTATATTATTTTAAACATATTTTTCACGATATGTAACGGTATTCTGGAAATGTGTTGAAATATCAAAGCGAATTTATATTAAAAAAAAACAATGGTGAACTGATCAACATAGGCTCTTGTCACGGACCACATGCAATGCCGCCGCGGACCACCAGGGGTCCGCGGACCACCGGTTGAAAACCCCTGCATTAGAGACTTACCTTACAGTTGGATTGAATGATTATGGGTTTTTGTGTATAGTTTCCTGTTTTATTTTGAAATTCCATTCTCCTTGTGTCTTGAGTTATTTGCTTCCTGTGTTTCCCCTGATTGTGTGATTGTGCCAATAGTATGTTCCCGCAATTGTGGAGGCTGCAGTTTCGGGACCCCAGTTGTAAGACCCCATTGCTAGGATCATAGTTTTTTGATCCTAGGGAATTGGATGCCCGCAAAAGTACAACCAGCGAGTATTGTGTCTACTACACAGCGAGTCTGTAAAGACATTGTAATGCCTGTTATTATTGATCTAAAAATGCATTAAAATATTTTGTTCATGCATTACGGTTAGGGTTAAGTATAGCTCAAATAAATAATAGTTTGTAGTGCCTTTAATACGAAGCTATCATAAGCTAACAGATGATTGTTTGTATTGCCTTAAGACTATCATAGTTAACGTTAGCTACTCACACTTCATTTCAAAACACCGGAATTGTTTTTAATGTTAAACAGATAAAACTTATTTTAAAACTTCACATTACTCACACTCTGATTGTCGTCCATCTTCACGTCTACAATTCGGTAGGTGGCAGTGTCACAAAAAGCTAGGGTCGTAGGAATGCATTCTGAAGACTGCGGACCTGAAACTGCAGCCTCCGCTATTGCAGGATTAATTATCTTGGACACAGGTAATGGACCCACAAACCTTGGAGACAATTTTTTGGGGGCAAGAAGGTCTGGCTCTTCACCAAAGGCCTACCTCTTCATTCAAAAAAGAACGAAATTTCAAAATAAAACAGGAAACTATACAAAAAAACATAAATCATGACATGGACGTACTCGTATGATTGCTTTGTAAATCACATCTTGCAGAAAAAAACTAATGTTGGCTTCTTTTAGACCTACAGAAACAAATATAGGAACATATATCTTTGTATAGAGTGTAATCTCTTTTTTTTTTTTTATCTGCCATGCCAGAATGTGTTTGGATCGCCTCTGGATCTCAAAAATTAAATGTATAATGTTTGGTGGACTAAAGAAACAAGTGTTCTGAAGATAGCCAGGAGAGGCTGGATGAACAGATCCAGAGCATTCTTTACCAAAATCAGTGGAAGAGACAGAAAAATTAGTGCTGAGACTCCACACTACCTGGACTCCAGTGGACCCTGACTTCCTGGGTGATGAGTGCTGGACCGATTCATCTTACATCTAATTGGTGAGGATGGTGGAGGTCTGGCTGTTTGGTGCTGTGTGTTGGTGGGGTGTTGTCAGACTGCCCTAACAGTACCTGGAGCACCCCTGCCCCACCCCAGCTAACCCCACCTCTGTGATACCCCCACCAGGTCCCACAGGGAGGTTTCTACTGGTGGAAATCGGCAGAGATGGAGCTTTCAGGGGACACAATGTGAACTGCAGAGCTCCTGTGGTTTTAAATAGAGCGAGTGCCCCCGGCTCAATTACTGTCTATGGAAAGTGGAGGAGCCATAATTGAATGTGACACAAGCAAGCTGTGAGCACTTGGCTGTGGCAGCGCCTCTCGCAGTCAGAACGCAGCGCTGGCAGCTATCTGCTGCAATGTGCACAACCCAACAACATGGATGTGCAACCAAATTGGTGGAGACATCATTAAACCAGCTTAAGCTTTTTTTTAAATATGAAAACACACCTGTCCTATCAAAATGAGAGAATAAATGAAACAGCAACAGAGAAGAACAAGCAACAGCTCGTCTGTTGTTTCTACCCAGATTAAAACTGTGACCTGTCCCATCTGAGTTTACTGATTGGATTAGATTTCTGGGTAATGAAGTCATAAATTGTTTTGGATGTTGCCATTTGGAACTTCAACATTGCAATTTAGTCACACACAAATGTGAAAAGAAATGTATATATAGGGGGGTTTATTAAAATACACGCATTTGCACCATTACATTTATTTTTAAACTTTTGTATTTGTATTTTTTCTTTCAACCCAGGCTCAACACTACTGAGTGACATTTAAAGGCATTAATCACAATCAGGCAGTAATTGGCTAGCCGTATGACAACACAAAAGAAAGAACAGAGGACATGATTTGATTGTCTTGCCTTAAGTAGTAACACAAGCAAGGCTGCTAGCCAGGCATGTTTTTTTTCTTTATCTTTTTCTTTAAAGACAAAATGAGATTCAGTAGCAGTACACTGTTGGTATAAGTATTCATTTATTTGCACTGACAGCAATATTGATTCTGAAAAAAAATACAACATGTACTTAGAAATCATATTAAAAAGCTTCTCCTTGCAGTGTCCTCTTTCTGTGTCTATACCGGATGCATTCAGGCACAAAACTGTGTGCAGGTCAGATGCATTCTGGTCAGAGCCCAATACACATGCATGCATAAAATGGTGATATACTTGAAGTGTAAATATGCTTCAGGCTGCGGCTACAACCAACTCAAACAGAAGTGACCGCAATGTCTTTTGTGTTGTCCTCCCTAATGTACAAATGGTAAATAGACTACATTTATCAAGTTATTTTCCAGTCTTTCTCAAAGTGCTTTTTACAAATAAAACATTCACATTCATACAGAGGGAGAGGCTGCCATACAAGGTGATTATAGGCAATAAATAATCATCAGTCCTCTTTATTAATTATAGTGTTTGAGTGAATACAAATAACTCACTATCTCAATGAAGACTGTTGGCAAAGCCTGGAGAAAAAATGTTCATCAATAGGAGAAAAAAAAACACAAAGAATTGTTTTGACACGGCTATGTTCAACCTGTACGGGTGCAAAGCAGATCATCAGCAATCCGTTAAATTGTGGCGTAATGGAAACGTTGTTTTACTGGTGATTTAAAGCATCATATGAAACTCTTGCATGAGAACAACTTCTGGAAGTAACAAAGAGTCTGTAGGCAAGTGTGTGTGTGTGTGTGTGTGTGTGTGTGTGTGTGTGTGTGTGTGTGTGTGTGTGTGTGTGTGTGTGTGTGTGTGTGTGTGTGTGTGTGCGGCAGGTGTCTGTCTGACAGCCGTGTGATGAGTTGAGCCTTCCATTGAGCCCGCCTAAGCTCAGTGACTGGGCTCCCTCTCTATCCCAATAAGCTGCCCTGGGTCTGCGGGGCTGATCCTACAGTCCCCCCCCCCCCCCCCCCCCCAAACCCTCTACCTTTGACTGAACCAGTCACTAGAATACCAATGACTCAATGTCCCTCACTGTTCACCGCTCCCTGCCATCTATGCATATTTAATACTCGGTCCCCTGATCTGAATTGCACCGGCGTTTTTAGAGTGCCCTCTCTCACCTGAGCCGAACAGAGTTTAATAGTGTGTGCTTCTGAAGACTGTCAATAATACTCCAAAGAGAAATACCCGTTTAATACCACCTCAGTCTTATTTTCATAGTTTGGAGATCCATTCTTTCTGAGATGAAATGATTTTACTTTAAGTGTAAGGCATGAGGACAGGTGAATAAGATGAAGTCAGATATTTTACTTTATTTTATTCAATTTTTTTTCACGGGTATGTCAATATTTCATGTAAATATTGACATATTTTAAGGTTATAATAGTTTTCTTAATATAGTATATTACAATAGTTTTATTTTTGTATTTTTCTTACAATTTATCTTGTTTATGTATGCATTTACCAAGGAAAATGTATTGTATGTGTTAACCTACTCGGCTATACACCTGTTTCTGATTCTGATTCTGATGGGGCTGGAACACAAGCAGACCCTCAGGCAGGGTGGAGACAAGCCGCTTTGTGAAAACAAAGGCAATACAAGTCATTACCCATACAGGACTCCCTGGTGCATCTTTGACCTCCCATACTTGTACACACACAGTTTTATGAAGTAATGAGGGATTGTCAATTGCGTTACAAATGCGGTAGGATAGACAGGAGAGAGATACAGGGAAGACATGGTGCAGAGAAGGCCATAGGATTGCATTCAAATGGTGGTTGCTGCAGCAGGGCTTAAATTAAAACTTGAAACTACTTCCAAGAAGAGTCTAAGTTCCAGTATCACAGTGTCCTGCTTATCAAACAACATCATTACAGTATGGACGGTATTTAATAATGGCATTACACAACATCCAGTTTAAAATCATGTGATATTATTATTAGCACAGGGACAGTGCACATTAATACACATATAAATATCAAGAGGATAGCCCCAGGTTAAGGCAGTGCAGCTGATTCCTCACTAACCATGATTTTAAATGAGTTTTAAGTAAAATATGTGTGTGTTTTGTGGCTGGGATTGAGTTCCATGTGCAGTTTGAACAGAAAAATGTGGATTAACTCTTGTTGTCATCTTTACTCCAATAAGTTGGAGCACAACAGCAACATTCATCTTGAGTCCGTGAGTTAAGTTCAGAGCAGGAGCAAGGTTAGCCGAGCTTAGCATACGTAGGTGAAAAGCAAGTCCAACAATTCCTTTAAAGCTAATTTATATAAATGTTGTCTCTCATTAGTTGAATCTGATCACAAACAGCAATGTGAGAAACATAACAGTTTGTGGTTTTACAAAAAATATTGCTGGAAAAAGAATCTTGTCAAAAAGCTGGTCACATTGACACACAGCTTCTGTTTACTTGTGGTCAAAGTGGGGCTGCTGGTTTGGTTCCCTTGTGTTTGGTTAGAAACATAGCATATAAAACATCTCCTTTAAACACAAAAGACAACCTAACTATTGCTGACAACGTAATCAGCAATCAACGCAATATCCTTCAACACTTGTGCTGTAAAGAAAGTAGGCCTTTTTTTACAGAAAATGTTCACCCCCACCCCTTCTCCCCTCCCCCCCAGCACCCTATGGTTTTGTGGCTAGCATGCACGGCACAGCATATCTGTCGGAGTGGTCTAACAATAAAAAAAATGCTGCACTCACAACAATATGAACAATAGCAGGGAACAGTGAGGCTGTGAAATGTTTATTCAGCACATTAAAGAGTAATGAGTAGCCCCCTCCAATGACTGAGACCACATTACTAACATGCTCCCACTTAAAAGAGCCTCTCTCTCCCAGGTTTAATGGGTTACTTGGGTAAACATAAACAACACCATAATGAGCTAAGATCCATATTTTCCTCATTTTCTGTTGATAAGCAAAAATGGTTCTGGTAAGCTAAATTAGCCCCTCATCTTTAGGCAAAAAGATGCATACACACACGCACGCGCGTGCGCACACACGCACACACACACTAGTGCTGGTTTTCTTAGTCTTCAATTAGCACCTTACAGAGCTCATTTGAATATAACTCACACACACAGGTTGTCATTCCTTCTCGATCCCCACTTCCACTTCAGCCCTGCTGTTCTGCTTGGGGGGGATAAAGACGGGAGGTGGAGCGAAGGAGGCTGGGGCGTTTGTCCTTAAACACACAGCTGCAGATGCTCTGGTTGTGGCTTGTTTTCACTGCTTCATCAAAAAAAAACAAGGATCACAACTTTGTCGGCAAAGACAAGCTTGCAGTGTCATCATATTTACTGCCATGCAAGTGGAGTTTTTGTTCATGCAATCTACATTTTGCTTCGGCAGCCAAAAAGAAGCTTCTTCTCCTGGGCAGCGGGTATATTAGGAGGATGGGAGGTGAAATCCCCTGCCTATTAAAAGTGAGCTTGGTGTGGATTGTGGGGTTAGGCCTCCGCTCAGAGCTCATATCCAATGTGTTTTCTGTGACAACCTGGACATTAGATCAGATAGCTGCCGGTCATTATGCCATGTGCTCAGGATGAATTGATCTAGATTACATAATGGGGCTCCCCCATACAAGGTAGTGGCTGAATCTGTACCTGCATGAAGTGGATGATTAGCTCTGCTCTGCACGGGGACAGTCGGCATCTCCACTCACAGCCAGAGCCTGATTGAGGAGGCTCAGACCTGGAGTCAGTAGCAGCGGGAGAAAAGGCCTTGAGCTAATAGAGCATAACTAGAGCCACTTCAGATGCTCAACCAATTTACCATATTAAGTCACTTAGTCACATCCACTTCCCCGTAATTCATTCACTGCTAATGCCCGATGCTGTTTGGGAATTAAGGTTAATCATCTCCTTATTCATCAAAGCCGAGAGGGCAATTACTGCATGGAGTGAGGGGTGGCTCTGGCTAGAGAGCCACAGCTTAGTTTTTGTCATCACACTGTGGACGTTGTAATTACATCATAATAAAGTGCAATTAGTTAATGAATGGAAGCATACGCTGCTAATGACGACGAGTAATGTAGCTGCGTCTTTGCCCCTGCATGTGCACACTCCTCTGAAGCGGGACACACACCCTTGCAGCTGCAGATCTGCACAACACTTTGTGGGGTGTGCAGGCTCAGAAGCCTTAGCAGCGTGGCCCCTCCCAGTGTGTGATGTGTGGATATCAGTCAATCAGTGATGACTGCTAAAGCAATACAAGAACTGGCTCGATGATTCATGTTACTGAACTGCAACCTTACAGCCACAACAATCTATTCTCTACTTGTCTAAATTATTCTTCTCCTTTAAATTATTTCACTTTTGTGACTATTTGTTTTAGGATCCATCCTCAGAGTTACTATTAATGTTTAATGTATATTGCATTCAGTACATTTTATTTTCTTTATTCCTTCCCTGGTTATAGTTTATTTTGAAAACATACTTTTCTAGGTTGTGCATCTTGTGTTGCTCTTTGGTGCATCACATCTTAATTTTAACCAGGATTTCAGTACAACGATGTGTTTTGTTTATTCAAATCATCATAAGTTATTATCCTGTCAACAACCATTCATCCTGGTATCAAATAATCCACTCTAATTGCCACATGTCTGCACTTACACATACAGTAAGTAATATAGTAGAGCACAATGATCCTTCTTCTGTCCCAATATCCCTTCAATAATACATGTGAGATTGATCATTAATAAACCTTTAGTTGTTTCACTGTCAAAAAACAATGAAGTAATAATTATAAATAATTATTGCTCTAACAATGTATATATTTATTTTAATAGAGTTTATTGTTACATTTAATGTATTCACTATGTTAAGAATGAGGTAATATCACAAAGAAATGTGTGAATCTTTACAAAAATGCTTGTGAAACTAATTAAATAGGGACCAGCAACTAAATATTCACCTTGACAAAGTGTTCTGATTTGTATTCATTTAAACCTAGTTATAAAAAATAAAATAACTTATGTATAAATGATTAACCATTAAGACATCATTAATATAGTATACAAAATAGTATCATGTGTATGCAAAAAAATGGGTAAAATAACAATCTGATGAAAACCAAACATATGACGTACAGGAGATTAAAAAGAACCAGACAGTAAAACATGGAACTTCTGTGGTTCCTCAGTAGGTACAGACATGACTGTTTCCTGAATGATTTAGCTTTGAATGATGCAATACAATATAGGTCAATATCATTTAGTTTAATTGAAAATCATATTTAAAGGATTAAATAGCAACATCTCTTTCCATAATCAGTGTCCTCTGTACAACATTGATCATCTTCACTGAAAATGACTGTACAATAATTGTTGTGAAAGTAATCTCAACGGCAGATAATCCACCCCTTGGGCAAATTAAATCTGTTTGTATACATCCCCCCGGGAGGTAATGGAGAAAAACATCTTATGATTGAAAAATAAATGCTATGGTTTGGGGGATAAACTCTTTAATTAATGCTGATTGAAACTTCACCTACTTAACTCCTATTGTCAAGCCAGTGAGCAATCAACTTGAGACTGGGTCGCATGCAGAGGTTGGTGTTGTCACGGGGACACAGGCACACGCTGGACAAGTGCTCCTTTAACCGGGCCGCTCTAATCAGTGTTGATGGAGTGTGAGGAGGGATGCTAATCTGGGTCATTGCATATGTAAATGCACAGCTGGGATCTTCGCAGTGCCAAAACACATCAGCCAGGGTGTCTGAGTGTCACCCAACATTAACTCCAACACAGCGAGTGAAGAGAGCCGAGTAACACACCCCATAGTAGGCTGTCCTCAAACGGGGGGGATTAGTGTGATCACCAGCCCTGTCAATATCACACTTACCATCAGTCTCCATGGACTACAGTCTCAGCAGCATGCAGTGCACCTACGCATGCCAACACATACACTGAACTTAAAGTTAATTTACTAAATGTATAAGAGGCTAAATTATCACACACCTGGCAGTACCTTTTCATTCAGATAGTTTTATTTAAATATTTTAATTCTTTGATTTGAAGATATGTGTCCGATTTCTATTCCCACTGCATTCACTGAGTTACAGGCTTAAAAACATATATGTTGATCTTTTTTTTCAACCTCATTCTGTTATTAAGTCAAGGTTTAAGGCATTTAGGTCTTATCTTAGTCAAATGAAACCAAACCATTTGAGTCTCATTTCAAACCATTTTAGTCATCAGATTATATTAAACATCTCTATCAATCAAATCTAGCCAAAATATCTCAAGTTTTATTCCCCCCAGCCCTCTTGTTCTCATTAACTGTAGCTTAAAGAGGCCCTTTTATGCTAGTATGTTACATAGGTTTTAGTGCGTGTAAATGGTCTGCAAATGCTCAAATCCCTGTGTTCCCTCCAGAGGGAGTTATTCTCCCACACACTCCCCCCCCTGCCTGAAACGCCTCCATTACACTCCCTTTGTTTTCTTCTGAAACATAATGACATCACTATGTATTGCGCTTCTATTAGCTCACGCTCCAACACAGTCAGACCTGAGTGGAGTCTAAGTTGTTTGTATACCTGGAACACCATTTCGAGAACACGCTGTGTTATGCTATGCTAAATGAAACGTTGTTGGGACCGTTGTCTGGACTATCAATAGGAGTTGAAGGACAATAAGCTGAATTCATTTATACAGTACCAGTATTCCTCAGGACTGCTTCCTAAACCACTCATAGTTCACAGTCGTACATTTGAAAGAGTTACTGATGAAAGACGGGGTAGTTCCCTCTCTGTTGGGCCAATCTAGCAATTCATGGTCACAGCCTGTGATTAAAACGTTATTACTTGTGGATTTGTTTTGTCTGAAACATATAATGTAGCACTACTCAGGGGTTGCGGTTGGATTGTCAAAAAATCTGCTCCTATCGTCTATTCCTATCTAGTATTCCTGGACCTCTGTGTGAAACGTCACGGGGTTCAGGAATAGTGTATAGGAGAATTCAAAAGGACTTAGGAAAAAGACTGTGGTGCTTTGAGAATCCGACTGCACTTACACTATCCACCGTATTTATGATGAAGGACGTTATTAATGTGCGTCTGCTGTGGGGAACTACAGCTTCTATAAAGCGGACTACTGAAAGCGCATCTACTCTGCACCGTGCTCTCTGATGGTGCTGTTTTATGCTTTATGAACGAGGACAACAGAGAGACGCATGATCTTCATTACAAAGGTTGGAATAGAAATTAAAAAAAGAGAAGAAAAGAAACCCCACACAGCTCAGTTAACACTGTGAAATATGGACTTTATTTGATCATTTCAGTAACGGCCGAATGTTGTGTCAGGGTAAAAGTTGCAGCCCCAAGGCATTGAGGGACAGCATTTTCTCCTTTCCTTTCGTTAAGAATGGCCCAGTGTTTCCTAAGCTAAAGGAGGTTAGAAAGAGAGTTCCAAAGCACCTTTCCTATCATCTAGAGAACTTGACCAGCTCTTATCATGGCTGACACTGAGGTACTTCACTCCGTTAGGAAACTTCCTAAGATAAACTAACAATTCGACCCCAGCCAGGGTTTTAGTGTGGAGTCTCGTGGGAGTTGATTTGAAACACAGCGCTAGCCTTAGCAACATTTCTAGCAAGTGCTATGATAGTAAAACAGTTGTGCTTATACTCCGCATCCCCAACGACTTAATATAAAATTGTGAAATATGAACTTGGTTTTTCGTTCACAACTTCGTTTGAGGTGTGTTTATGGTGACAAGCTGTAATATTACAGCCACTAACAACTTAGTTTGGCTAATTGCTTTCATTCTGTCAGTTGGCTAAGTGTCCCAATCCAGCGGCCCTCGCTTCGGAGGCTGCATTTCTAGATCGGCTCATTTGTATATGTAGATCTGTAGTCTGGGTCCTCCAGAGGCTGTGGCCATTCGATAGGGACACATTAATAACTCCAGCGCTGCTGTAAAGTTCTCAGTAACCATTCTTATTTCATTGTAGAATTACTTCGGACAGCAACCAGCCCACAAGATGACCAGCTTAAAAGTACAATGTGCCTTTTAATTTGAGCTATGTAAAGTTGAGTCTGCTCACTATTTTGCAAATTGCTGTATTTATGTGAAACATGCTTATTGTGCGGGTGGGCTAAGGGGCGAGACATTTCTTACACATCTCTAAGCGGTTGACCAATCACAACAGAACCAACCATATCCAATCAGAGCAGACTGGGCTCTGGTTTCAGACAGAGGGTGAGAAGAGATACTGGGCACAGGCAGTATGAGAAAGATAAAGAACATTAAAGCATTGAAACGTGTCACTGTAGAAGTGCCAAATACATGTGTCCAATATCTTCCACTTTCAGAGAAAAAAAAATATATTCCTCTTGCCCCAGTAACGTTTTGAGCATTGCTTGCACTGACTGCAATGGGAGTTTCTACAGCGGCTACCACGAGTCCTTGGGGAGAGGTAGTTAGCCAATTACTTGTGTTTAGATTAACAGCCCATATATTTTGTTCCCAAGCTAGAGTAGACGTGATATAACTTTAGCATTGTTATCATGGGGACAGCGACGCTCTCTTTTCACATCCATGAATTACTTGAGCAGAGCTATGTCAGTGGGAAAAACGACAGATGCTTCCGCTGCTCTGTGTGCTGCTGCTTTAGGCTTCATTGAGTGCACAGCACAGAAAAAGATTAATTGTTGCTTTGTCGGTAGAGGTCTTGTTTTCAGGATATTTGGGGAATAAGCAATCTTTGCTCTGAGAAGGTTTGTGAAACTAGCATATTTTGACAAAGCTGTGGCTGTTGAAAGGATAAAACCTAACTCAAGTTGAGCACAATCCTTTGAACCAATCTGTCCTTATGTCGTCTTGTGGTGATTGTTAGAAGAAAAAAAAATGAGCGGGATAGCTGTACCTCATCAGTGTCCAAAACCAGTGATGGGCAAGTTACTTCCAAAATGTAATACAGTACCTATTACTTATTACTGTCTTTTTAAAGTAATACGTTACATTACATTATTACTGTCTCTGAACTGTAATGTGTTACACTACTTTTACATTACTTTGAGTTACTTTCACCAAATAACCTCTAAAGTATGGCTTTAAATGCTGAAATGTATTTATTGCAGCTCATTAATTAAAGCTATCTATCTATCTGGCAGTACATGCTGAACATTAGGAAAAGAGCTAGAGATTAAACTCATGCTCCGTTTAAGTGGGCTGAATAATATGTGATAGCGGTAACATGACGTCTCTGTGTGTTATTAATAACATGATAGTGGAGCCTCTGCACGGCCCTGTGACCAGTTGTATATCAACGAGTCTCTATTCAACGTTAGCTCACCTTGTCATTGGTGTGTTAACGGGGATTTGGCTGACAAGCTTTCTAAAAGCCGGCGATTCCACAGAGGACAGAGGCTGCAGATCTTCAACACTCTGCCACAAGTCTCTCAACTTCTTGGGGTTCAAGCAGCAGACCCAGAGAAAGTTACCTTCTGTTGCTTCGGCCTGCGCGCACTCCTGTCTTTCTCTTCTCTTTTCTTTTCTCTGAGCCTGCAGCTCTGCATTGTGAGCCTGCAGCTCTGCATTGTGAGCCTGCAGCTCTGCATAGTGAGCCTGCAGCTCTGCATTGTGAATCTGTTTCTGCAGCCCTCTTAACCAATAGTAAACAGGCTTACTGAGTTACTATTCTACCCTCACAATTATTTCTCTGGTGTCGGAATGTCTCGCTATGTTTGTGAATTCTTAGAAACAAAACACCACATCATTTCGGGTTAAAAGGTGTTGTAACTGCGTTACTGAGAATTCTAACGGGTATTATATTACCCACATTTCAGAAGTAAAGCGTTATATTACTGCGTATCAGCAAAAATGTATACATTACAGTAACTCCGCTACTTTTGTAACACATTACACCCAACACTGGTCATAACTGATTAATGGCCACAACATGTATTATGTTTGTGAACAAGTGACCATTTTCATGGCAGAAAATACTCATCAGAATTTACCCATGATCTTGGCAAAGGTTTGATGCCCCTGATATAACACCTCAAGCTCTACTCAATACAAAATATGGTATAAAGATGATATAAAGTTGATAATTCAATTACACTGCCCGGCCAAAATAAAGATCACAAGCCTGTGGGGGGGCAGTGCTATGATCTGGGGTTGCTGCAGTTGGTCTGGTCTCAGTTCAGCAACGCTATGTGCCCAAAGAATGAGGTCAGCTGACTCCCTGAATATACTGAAGGACCAGGTTATTCCATCAATGGATTTTTTTCTTCCGTGGTGGCACGGGCATGTTCCAAGATGACAATGCCAGGATCCATCGGGCTCAAATTGTGAAAGAGTGGTTCAGGGAGCATGAGACATCACTTCACACATGGATTGGCCCCCACAGAGTCCAGACCTGAACCCAATTGAGAATCTTTGGGATGTGCTGGAGAAGACTTTGCGCAGTGGTCCGAATCTCCCGTCATCAATACAAGATTTTTTTTTAAATCACGCAACTTCGGACAGAAGTAAATGTTGTGACATTGCTGAAGCTTGTGGAAACGATGCCACAGCGAATGCGTGCCGTAATCAAAGCTAAAGGCGGTCCAACGAATACTAGTGTGTGAGCTGTTTTTTTGGCGGGGCAGTGTATAATTGGTGCACATCCAAATGTTACAACACGTGCAGGCTTTGGTCCAATTGTCCACGGATATGGCTTTTTAAAAACTGATATGCTCTTTGTGGGCGCAACTTCCCCAGCAGCGTTATACTCCTCTCCAGAGTGATGTGGCTAAGGGTATGCCACTATGATTCAGTTCAGTAATGCTGTTCACTGGAGTTTTACCCAGCTCGTGTTCCACCCGTGTGTAGCCTAAACAATGGCCAAAACAATGGCTGCTGCCACAATGGTAGGAGGGGGAGTTACTCAAAGCATGGTAAATAATAAAACATATTACACACACTTATGCCTGGTGAATGCTCTGCAACATTTCTATAATGCGCTCCGAGGCTAAACTCCACTCATCGCTGTAATATATACAAATAATAAGAGTCTGTACTAAAGTTAACGTTTAACTATATTTAATACAGCAAATAAACAAACCCAAGCAGGACAATGCGGTCAACCAAGATCTCAGAGTTAAGATAACCCCCATTGTCATACCAGAAACCCCTACATACACCAGGTGCCCAAAATACCAAAGTACTCCACCAGGTACTCCAATACAAATAGAATTATACCCTATTTGTATTGGAGTAGGGAGCGCACCTACAGGTAGGCACGGTTTTGGCTCAATGTAAAGGGTATGTAACCGCTGTCAATTAACACTCCAGCCAGAATTGGCAAAGCAGTGAAGTTAGTTGATAACTGTCCACTAATAATTACATGTGTGTGATTGATACAGTATCTGCTTCACACAGCTGATTTATAGTATAAAAAGCTCTTTCCCTTATCACTTCATGAGCTCCCTGCTGCAGAGCCATAGGTTCAGGGCTGCAGAGCGCTCTTCCTTCACTGTGTTTCACTTCATTAGATCACCTAAAAGCAGGCTGCTACAGCATACCCACACAGAGCTGTACACACACCAGATCATTGGTATTTACTCCATATTCCGCTTTTTGATGGAGATGTTTGGTTACCAGGGCCATCATACCCTCTTTACAACTTTTGGAAATTCATTGTTGAAACACATTGCGTTGCAAATGATTTATTGTCACAGAAATGACTAAACTATGTGACCATCTATAATAGACGATAAAACCTTTTTCAAAAATAAAGCCAGTTTGATACATTGAAACCTTTTCACCGAATGTTACCAATATTACAGTATCTTCCTGATGTTAAATCTGTCTTTGTGTGATTTTTTAGGATCAGAGTTCATAAAATGCAAAAGGAGTGGCTGTGTGACGTGCAACAACATATGGCAAACAACAAATACGTGTGAGCTTTAACAACATTTCGATTTATTGACTTTTCATTCGATGTTTTGCAATATTCAGTGTGCAAAAAGATGGCACTGTTGGTCAGAGCACTTGATCCTTTTTGGAAGAACAGCTCCAACGCCTGTGCGTATGGGAAAGACTCTTGTGCTAGTTCAATAACTGATATACGCAGACATGCAGCCAGGTGCTCCCCTTTTAGTCTGTTTCTTAGGTCAGTTTTCACATGAAAAATAGAAAGTTGTCTTTACACGAACTATACAGAAATGACATGCAATTGTATAATTTCCGGTCAAATGAACTGACATGTAATTATTGAGAATTATGCATTCATTATTGCCATTGCACGCCAAGTGCTAACATCGGCTAAGTTACTGTGGACTCTCCTCCTCTCTTCCCCTTATCCTCACTACATATTCTCTTAAAATATTTTTGAATACTCATATCTGAGGGAGGAAATGCATGGGCAATGAACAGTCTTACCTTAGCTAAAGTTAATCTGTGTCTTTCTAACTGCCATAGCGCGAAGAGAAAACACATCTTTTTAATATTTAATTTAGCACACGTAACTTGCACGCAGCAAAGTTGACCTGGCTACTTTAAATACACCCTTTAGTCTTGTAGCTACAAACAAAACATAGTTGCCACTTTTTTTCATAAAATTCAAAGCTCCTACTGTGGGAATAAATCAACATCACGAAACGGAACATTAAATGATATAATTCACTGTTTCCGCACGGACCGGATCTTTGTACTTCCGGTCGTACCGGATGTGATGTAAACAAGATATCGAGGCCTTTTCCATTTAACTGTAGACAGCTAACTGCTTCAACGTGGACTGTGGATCAGTTGACATGGGGAAGGACCACAGCTGTGTTTCTTTTGTAGACTTATCATATCATTGTATTTATAAATGGTGTTAAATTTAGATGAGAAGCTTCTTGGATTCTTTTCACATATTTCTGCTATAGTATTTAGAACCCTACACTACCAAAGTCAGAAAACAACAACACAATAAGGAGAAAAGGAGTTGCTTTACCTTGTAAGTGTCTAACTGAATTCCAACGTCGTCTTTTCTGTTTCTCGTAAGTTCTCCCTTTCGGTTAGTCGCTTGTTAGCAGACCCTTCACGCGATAGCAGAGCAAACAGGTACAGGAGGCGTAGAGCTAGGGATCATTGTCCACTAGTTAATTGATCGCAGATGGCGTCCTGATGTTGTGATTGGTTGTTCGTCATCACCTGACAAGGGAGGTGGGCTGCTGTGTCTATAATGATAAACTCATTTCCACTAAGGACACAGCCACAAATGGTGACAACATTGGATTTGAGTACGCAAAAAGATGTACCATGTGTTCATTTTGGTTACTGCAACTGCATACTGCTATTAGTACCCCTGTACTAGTATCTGCTTTGACCCAGATACAGCTCCGGAAAGAATCAAGAGACCACTTCAGCATTATCAGTTTCTTTGGTTGTGCTATATATAGATATGTCTTTGAGTTAAATATCTATATTTTTTTCATTCGAAAAACTACTGACAACTTTTCTCTGTGTTGGAATTCAACAGACACTGGAATGGCTGCTTTACATGTAGAGATTTAGATTCAAGAAAAATGTGGAGTGGTCTCCAGAGCTGTATGTCTGATCTACTTCAAATGTTTACTGTATTTAGAGTATATAGATGGTTCACTGTAATTTGTGATGGAAAAATGCTTTCTGACTTTTAATAAGGAAATCATAAAGTTAACCCCTAGGCATCATATTTAATCATATAAACATTTCTTATATATCAAGTTCAGCCACCTGCGAAAATCCCCAGTTGTTTCTAAATGGACAGTACAGTAAGTGAACTGCCTTGTCCTGTTTTTAACTCGTACCTCTCACAGTCACCTGTAATATCTCTCCCTCCGCCCTACAGTTTACTCACCTGTCGTCACATGCTCAGCTGACTTAGTTGAGTATGTGTTAGGTGTCAAGTCTGATGCAGTCCAGTGGATGTTGGCTTGAGTGTGGGGAGGGGGTGACAGGGGAGTTGGGAAGAATGATGATCAGAGCCGCTGATGCCCTTTTCTTCTGATCACACATTACTGTGCAACAGACTCGTGTCAGAACAGCAGCATTGCTGAGATGAGCACAAAGGCCAGCGTCAATCAAGAGGGCTATTCATCTGTCTGGGGCCGCAACCCCCACCTCATCTGTTCCTCCACCTGTTTGTCTGACAGCTGGATGTGCAGGCCGGCCGGAGAGGAGCTGACAACCACACTGCAGCGGAGATGAATCAAGACTCACTCAATAATACACATTGTATAATGCTGACAACTGCTCATGGATAAGCATTAATAAAAGGGAAGCATACTAAAATATGGCACTTCGACACAGAGGTTGGGCAACCATAGATGACAAAATCACAATATTAAAAAAAAGCAAAATCTTTCCTTTACCTGAAATAAAAAAATACTTGCCAACTTGTGGGCAGCGCCACAAACTCTAAACACAACATTGGTAACATTATTACAGTAAGCTTCTAAATAAAAAATTGTTAGGCAAGACAACACGACATATCCACCCTTAAAGTTAGTGTGAGAATAATCAATATATTGAAACGGAACATTATAAGATAGGCTAATTCACTGTTTCCCGACAGACCAGATTTTGAACGTCCGGTCATCCCGGATGTTATTGTTTTTAGCCTCAGTTAGCAAGTAGCTTATATTGTATCGTATATATGAGTAGAGAGAGAATGACGCGTGGCCTTACATACTAAACACACCGTCTCTACCTCTCACTCATTGACGCTGCAATAATAATATTACGTGTTTAATAACCAAATAGAGACGTCACGAGAAGTCTAAGCAGAACGTGCCATGGACCCTCCTCCGTCGACGTCAGCCAATAGAAGAAGACTAAAGAAGATGACGCCGAAGACCCGCCCCGTTGCTACTAACCAATAAGAGAAGAAGAGACCGTAAGGACCATAGAGTAGAAATCGACTTGAAAAGTTTGAGATCAGCTCTTGTTCCTCTGACGCTGTAGACAGCTCACCACTCGAAAGTGGACTGTGGACCAGTTAAAGAGGAGAAGACCTCGGCCGAGCGTCTATGTCAAATTTATCATATCATTGTCTTAATAAATCCTGTTAAAGTTATATGAGAAGTCTCTTTGATTCTTTTAGCCTATTCCTACTATAGGATTTAGAATCCTACATAAGAAAGAAAAGACAGGCACTGAGGTCCATCAGTCTACTAAAGAACAAGAAACACTACAGGTGTGAAGGTCTCACTCGCAGTGAACTAGCTATCCATGCAGCTAAACCCTTTCATATAAACTCCTGAGGCTCAGAAGTCAGCTTTCATGGAGTTTAATGAATTTGGTAAAACACAATACAGATTTAACACACTGTTATTATATACTATACTATTATTATCAACAATGTTAATCACAGACGATGCATGAAGGCTTATTTATGGTTCAACGTCGACATAACGCAACAACCACGCAGACGCGTGGACGCAGCCGAGAACATGTTCTGCGTTGGGTCAAAGCCCGTCTACGGAAAGCCCCTTCACTCTCTATTCACCCCCATTGTACCGAATTTGGCTGCAGTTCACCTAGGGGGCGATCGCGGGCGAGTGCAGAATACATGGACCCCTATGGAGCTAGGCGGCTAGCTACATCATTCTCCTAGCATATCGTCTACAAAATCCAAAATACTACTGTGGTTTCCGAGAGGTCGACAGGGATTTTTCGTCAAAAGTGGAATAATCTGGGGGTCATAGCCTTTTGTTTTCTTACAGGTTGGGCAGTTGCGACCCAGGTTCTGCTAGCATCTGGCTAATGAAAGCCGATTGGTCAATGAAGAACTCACGACTGGTTACGACCGAAGAATACGCTTTGTGGTACCTGTCCACAGAACATCAACAACGCTCTTAAGGTGCCAACCGCCGTTAAAAGAGAAGAAGAAGAAAGCTCTTAAGGAGGACTCTGAAAGGACATTACAATCGAACTTTTTTATTTGATTATGGTCAACTTTGGATGTACTGATCCTACCACACACATACATTGTATTGTAAAAATACATTTGAAAGTTAACTGATTACGAGCATGTGTTTGTTTTCTTACCTTGAGCGTATGTTCGATATTGCTATATTGCTACCTTAAGGATAAATCCCGCTTTCTAGAACATTAAACATTAAACATTCCGTAAAAAAAAGTTGATTAAGATAAAGATGCCGCGTCAGTGTGCTGCAATTAATTGCAAAAATTCTCAAAAAGGACTGTCATATTTCAGCTTATAATCAATAATAATAATATATAATCAGTCAATATTAAAAGTTCTCTGGTCCCACGGAGCCAAATCAGCTGCGATCGTATGCAGCTGTTGCTGCGAGGGAAAGGAAAGGGAAGGAGAGACACAAGGTGCCGTAAAGCAATTTATCACGCATGACGTCATCCGATTTACAAAAACCTAATTTTAGTCAAAATCAAGCGAATATAAAATACTAGCTATGTGTCGTTTGTGAGGATTATCCATTCCATGTTTAAAAAACTATAGCAGTGATTTAAAAAAAAATTATATCCAAAGAAATGTAGGAATCTATGGGTGGGGCTCCATAGGACCACATTCATTCTGCACTGGCCCACCAGCGCCCCCCAGGTGCAGTACCATACCGGAACGGTTTTGAGAGTGAACGTTCTCGTCAATATTAAAAGTTCTCTGGTTGGGTTTACCTGACGCAATGCAATTCATCGCCACAGCGGTAGGGGGCGCAATGTTTTTTGTAAAGACTGACCAAGATTCTTTTGACGTCTATCGTCGTCGCTCGTTGTATTTGTTTACCAGACGTTCACCAGAGGTTCTTCTGCTTGGTCCATTCTAGTTTTTTTTTAATAAATGGCAGTCTTTGTGGATTGTAGGAATTGAAAACCGGGTAAAAGCCAAATGACGTTTGTCGTTTTAGCGGACCAATCACAGCCCTTACGGCTGCGTCGCCTCGACGCAAGGTTACAATTTTGGGGGGGTGCAAGCAACGACGCAAGGGGTCCGCAAGGTACCTTGCGTTACGTCGACGTTGAACCGGCAGGAAACATGAAGCACTGCTTATTTGCCGACGTCCATGACAACCCAACTAAACCTGGCCGTGAACTACACACACAGACACAGTCTGGTAGCACAGGAAATGACGACAACTGAATGTGGTAATTCCTGATTAACCACCACAAGTTGGAGCTAACACCAACCAAACACATACCTGTAAGACAAATATGTATTCAACATATACAGTGCTCAGCGTAAATGAGTACACCCCCTTTGACAAGTAACATTTTAATATCTCAATGAACACAAAAACAATTTTCAAAATGTTGACAAGAATAAGTTTAATATAACATCTGTTTAACTTCTAACATGAATTAAGGTTAATAATATAACTACACAATTTTCAGTTTTACTCAAATAAGGGCGATGCAAAAATGAGTACACCCCACAACAAAAACTACTACATCTAGTTCTTTGTATGGCCGCCATGATTTTTAATGACAGCACCAAGTCTTCTAGGCGTGGAATGAGCAAGTTGGAAACGTTTTGCATGACTCTTTTAGAACGACCCCTTTTAGAGACCGGATGCTAGATGGAGAGTGATGCTCAACTTGTCTCTTCAGAATTCCCCATAGGTGTTCAATTGGGTTCAGATCAGGAGACATACTTGGCCACTGAATCACTTTCACCCTGTTCTTCTTCAGAAATCCAACAGTGGCCTTAGATGTGTGTTTAGGATCATTGTCATGTTGGAAAAGTGCACGACGACCAAGGGCACGGTGTGATGGTAGCATCTTCTCTTCCAGTACAGAGAAGTACATCTGTGAATTCATGATGCCATCAATGAAACGCAGCTCCCCGACACCAGCAGCACTCATGCATCCCCACATAAGGACACTGCCACCCCCATGTTTCACTGTAGGCACCATGCATGTTTCTTTGTATTCCTCACCTTTGTGACGCCATACAAACATTTATATTCATTCATAAAAAACATTTGTCTTGGTCTCGTTGCTCCAGAGTATAGAGTCCCAGTAGTCTTCATCTTTGTCAGCATGGGCCCTGGCAAACTCTAGGTGGGCTTTTTTGTGCCTGGGCTTTAGGAGAGGCTTCCTTTGTGGACGGCACCCATGCATGCTATTCCTCTGCAGTGTACGCCGTATTGTGTCATGGGAAATAGTCACCCCAGTTTGGCTTTCTACTTCCTCAGATAACTGCAGTGAACTTGCATGCCGATTTTCTTCGACCCTTCTCATCAGAAGACACTCCTGTCGAGGTGTTAACTTCCGTGGACGACCTGGACGTCTCTGTGAGATGGTTCTCTTCCATGTGGTGCCATTGCTAACAACATGAAATGGGAAGGGGTTTTCTTTAAGTAACACCCTTTTATAGTCAGCTGTCTGCTGGACACCTGTGTAATGAGTAATTAGACTCACCTGTGGTTGATGATTGTTAAATTAGACATTTGTAGTCTAAAATGTAGCTTTGCTCCAGAGACTTTCAGTGGGGTGTACTCATTTTTGCATCACCCTCATTTGAGTAAAACTGTGTAATCCAAGTTATATTATTAACCTTAATTCATGTTAGAAGTTAAACAGATGTTATATTAAACTTAATCTTGTCAATATTTTGGAAAATGTTTTTGTGTTCATTGAGATATTGTTTAAAATGTTACTTTTCGAAGGGGGTGTACTCATTTACGCTGAGCACTGTATACTGGGGCCGAACAACAGGGGATATCTTTGTAAGAACACTCACCACAAATGCTTCTGATGGCTGCAGACCAAAAAAAGTCTTTGGCAATGTTCAAAATTCAAATCTTAATGCTGAATTCTATTTTTTTTTCTTAGATCAAGTAATTGATCAGCCATAACAGCTTTTTTCACCATGTGTTAAGTTTTTGGGTTGCATCATCATATGTTTCAAACACTTCACCATCGTTTCTGTCCCAAAAACACTAAAACTAGCAGCCTCAATTGCCCCTTTTCCACCAAACCAATCCAGTTCTAGCTCTGTGCTTTTGCTTTTCTGTTTCTTCTTTTTAGGCCCAGTTTCGTTTCCACCGCTCAGGTGTCATGACATCATTGTTTACGTCGCTGATTTTCTCCCCAACGCCGCTCACAACAACTACAACAATAGAGGACTGCGTCAGGTCGATGCTTGTGTAGTTTTTAGTCATACGAAGCTAGATTCAATTAAAGAAGTAAATCTCGAACCTCATACCTTTCCTAGAGTGCATTGGTTCATTGTTGCTCTCACACCTGGATCATTGACAGTTCAGCTTTCAACACCATTGTGCTGTGGAAGCAGCAGAGAGAGGCATCAGCTTTAGCTATCAATGGGACTACTGTGGAGAGAGTCAGCAGCTTCAGGTTCCTCTGTGTCCACATCACTGAGGGCCTGACATGGACTCATCACACAAACATCATCACCAAAACAGCTCTTCTGCGGCTCTTCTTCCTCCACAGGCTGCAGAGGTTCAACATGGACTCCATGATACTCTGCACCTTCTACAGGTGCACCATAGAGAGCATCCTGACCTTCTACAGGTGCACCATAGAGAGCATCCTGACCCTCTACAGGTGCACCATATAGAGCACCCTGACCCTCTATAGGTGCACCATAGAGAGCATCCTGACCCTCTACAGGTGCAGCATAGAGAGCATCCTGACCCTCTACAGGTGCACCATAGAGAGCATCCTGACCTTCTACAGGTGCACCATATAGAGCACCCTGACCCTCTATAGGTGCACCATAGAGAGCATCCTGACCCTCTACAGGTGCACCATAGAGAGCATCCTGACCCTCTACAGGTGCACCATAGAGAGCATCCTGACCCTCTACAGGTGCACCATAGAGAGCATCCTGACCCTCTACAGGTGCACCATAGAGAGCATCCTGACCCTCTACAGGTGCACCATAGAGAGCATCCTGACCTTCTACAGGTGCACCATACAGAGCATCCTGACCCTCTACAGGTGCACCATAGAGAGCATCCTGACCCTCTACAGGTGCACCATACAGAGCATCCTGACCTTCTACAGGTGCACTATACAGAGCATCCTGACCTTCTACAGGTGCACCATAGAGAGCATCCTGACCAGCTGCATCACGGCCTGGTAGAGCAGCTGCACTGCCCTCAGTTGTAAGACTCTACAGAGGGTGGTGTAACTTCCACAGCACATCACCAGGACGGAGCTGCCAACCTTGGAGGACCTCTAATCCCAGCGGCTCAGGAAGAAAGCCCACAGGTTTATTAAAGACCCCCATCACCCCAGCAACAAACTGTTCTGTCTGCTGCTGTCTGGCAGGCGGCACCGCAGCATCAGGACCAAAACCCCCAGACTCAGAGACAGATTCATCCCACTGGCTTTGAGAATATTAAATACCTGAGCTTGCACTATTTTTATATTTTTTTGGTAATTTGTTTTATGTCTTATATGTATTTATATTGCATTGTTGAGGAACCTGTGACCCACATTTTTCACATGACATTAAACCTTTAAAATGTTTGAAATCTTGAAATGACACGAGAGTCATCTCCTGTTACTACAAGTGAGAAAGCCAAGTGAGCAGACTGAGCGGAAATCTATCCACTCTTTCTTTGGTGTTCGACAGTACAACATTTTACATTGTGAGACATTTCTTATCATATGCATTACATGTAGTATCAGTGTCATAGCAAAACCAAAATAAAATAAAAGTACAGTATGAACATATTGATGGTCACATAGCTGGAGAGCATATCCATACAATAGATGATAGTGCTGGATACAGGATACAATCAATCTAGCTTTTAATTTAACTATATATTGATGCCTGTCATTGATCTCCAAAGACATAGTTTAATTGTCTGCCTGTCTGACCATCGTTATTGGGCTCCTTGTAAATACAAAATGCACGGTATTCTCAATTTTTTCAGGTGATAAGTGAAAAACTCAGAATATGTATTTACCGCCAGTCAAATGACAGCAAATGGTTTCCCCCCCAAAAAGGGCGTGACCATGACGTAGAGGGAATGTACCGGATGTGTTGCTCTCATCTATCCTGGTATAATACCGTTTAGCATTTCACAACATTGTCTGAGGTCCGTGTGCTCTTTTCTCACCTTGCCAAATGGGTCAGATTCCAGCAGGTTCGTTTGATCTTCTTATCTCAGCGTAGGGTTTAGATTTCATTCCTTTGCCAGGGAATTCATGCACGGGGCTGTTCACCTGCAGGCAAGGTCACTGAAAGAAAATAGAACACCTTTCGTGAGGGTGTAGAGCCTTCGCCAGTAGAGAGGTGCTGACAATGAATTGCTCTGCTGCAATAAAAATAAAAAAATGCACGGGGGGGGGGGGATCAGGTGCGAGAGGGCAGGTTAGCGAGAGAGGAAGTCATTGAAGGAGTGAGGGAAGAGAGACAGAGAGCCCCAGCTGTTGTCAGTGTCATGCTCCTGACGCCTCCTCCTCCTCCTCCTCCTCCTCTCTGTAATATCTTGTCAGATCGATGGCTCCCCAGACAGCCGGGCTTTTTACTGCCTCACAAATGAAGTGTGTGACATTTCTGCCACTTGCTCAGGTCACCGCTGCACATGTCTACACTTCAACATTTGTAAAGCAAACAACACAGATTTAGAGAAGTCATGTATTCGCCCTAAGGGAGACGCCCTGAACTATAGAGAAGTCTCAAAACCAACATTAATTTACACCCAAACAACAAGAGGTTGCTTTAAAAATCCTTCCAAAAATAGAAGACTATACTACCAGGGATATCCTTCTTATCATTTATTTTTGTATTACTATTACTGCCCACATTCCCCCTCATTGTCCAGCCATTGCTTTCCATTGCTTTCCCCGCTTTGTCTTTGATTGAGTTATGGCTCAGCTCAGATACTGAATATTATCATTACTATTTATTTGAATATGGTTTCGTATTGTTATACATACTATATATAAATATATATATATATATATATTTTTTTTTTTTTCAACTTTTATTTTAATAATTACACATATTATTGGAAGCTGCAAAGTGACACCATCTTTGCCATGCTCTTCTGGATTTGCCTATCAACTGGGTTATTTTTTTCAATTTGTACTAGCCGGTCCAAAGTAGATCTGTTAACTCATTTAACAAAAGTGTACACAGGAGCAACATTAGCAGTGAAACCATCCTAAAACCTCCATAAGCCAGTGAGAGGCTATGGGCTCTGGAGATGGTGTTGGTGTTGAAGGACAGATGGGAGATGGAGAGGAAACAGGTTTAGGTGGGGATGGAAGTAGAAGGTACTAGAGGAGCGAGCAGGGGAAAAAGTGGGGCTCCAGGGGCCTTTTTTCTGCATCTCTGTGCAGCAACTGTCAAAGACGATTTTCTTTGCCTCCCACAGTACTACTGAGATGGAGGAAGCAGCAGTATGATCCATGAACCTGCATGAAAATCAATGTGGGCAGCCCAAACATGAAATCGATGCGGCCGGCTGGCTAGGCAGAAGTGGGAGCTGGATAGAGGGAAGAGGAGGAGGGCGGTGTTGAGGGAAGGAGGTGGGGCAGAGGAGTTCACTGGAGTCCACCAGAGTGGGTTGCTTTCCTCCTGAGCTGGGCCACGCGGAGGAGTTGAGGTCTGGCCAATGTGGGTGGGGGAAACAGAGGGGGTGAAGTCAGTTGATGTGGTAATGAAGAGGTGCTACAGAGTTCGACCAATAGGGGGTCTTAAGGCTTGCAGCAACAGATGGTTTTTGGATGAAAACTCCTGGTAGGTAAGCATTTCTGCATTTTTCACACTATTTTCTATTGCGCTCAGTAACTAACCCCAAATGTTCCTATTCCACTAATCTGATTCTGGTTCACATAACACTACACACACACTGATTGATGACTTAAACCAAATGTGGGGATATGAGCATTGTATGTTAATGTTAAAAAGTAAACAACTCCTTATACCTAACAACACAACCGGTAGATAGCCAATGATATATCATTCTGTTTAACGGTTAAAACAGATGCACAGTACGTAGCAATTATTACCAAGTGACCATGACCTACTGGACTGTAACACTTGACTCTTCTATTTAATGTATTGTGTTCTCTATACAGACACACACTTTTTTCACTGAGGGCCACATATTGAAAAACATACGAAAGGCTGGCCCCCTTACTATAGGTGAGGTATATTATGTCATAAGTTAAAAGTTAGCAAAATCAATCACATGTAGGTAAATTGTGCTTGATAATTGAATATACTATTTTAAAAAATGCCTACATAACATTTCTGAGTAGGGTTTCATTCATCTTGTTACAAACAGTGTTGGCAGCTCATTCCTTAAAACAGAAACCTCGAATAGCTTAATAAGCGGAAATATGAACGGTATATTTCAATGCTTTTTTTGGTCAACTAAGACTTGTTAGAAAATGTTTTTCAACTTTAATTGACTGAATTTTTTGAAAGCTGGGCTTATTCATCGAGAATACTACTGCATAATATCTGTTGTTATCTGGTTCCTTTATTGCTTTCATTACAAATGCTTTGACATACAGACAACCGTTACGCAATTTTTTTGTTATGACAAATTTAGAGCTGAGGAATGCACATTGACTCACCCATAGCGTATGCTGAGGAGACACAATGGAGTGGTGTAGTGATGACGTATTTCTGTAGGCGGACCCGGAAGTCAGCATCGCTAATGATGCCCCTCGACAAAAATAGGATTTTCCCACTGGATTTCAGTAAATTGCAGAACATAATCTCTGTGGCCAAAACCCCATTATGAAACTTGTCTGCACAAGTTTGTTTCAGCAGGATAATTGTCAAATATTAATGCCAGTTTCCCACTTTAGTCGATCAGGAATGGGGTATAATTACTGACGTATTGTATCTCTTAGGCTTGTTTTGACCAATTATTTCAGGCTTCTAAACACAAACAAATTCAAAAAACCATTGACATGGAGATGAGGGAACCTGGAATTGTACAAGTTATATCCAGGTTTTAGGACTAGTTTTTGCACTATTCTATAACAACCACAGTTAATAAACTACCTTGAGTGGTTTAACTCAAAAAAGCATTGATCTCATTTTATTTAAAAGGTGTTCTTAGCCTTTAAATCTAATTTTTAAATGTTCATATGACCAATCACCACCACAATGATCAAACCTAATTTACTGTAAAGAAGTATCATTTTTCAGAAGTTCTCTCAATGTTTAGATAGCCCACATTGTTAGATTGTGCCAAGGCTAAATGTAAAGATGATTTTCTTCAAAGTTAATCATAACAAAAGGTCAACAGCAATTATCTTCCATTGGAAAAATATAGGAAGGAGATTGTCCAAAATCAGTCACAGACAAAGACAGTAGACCCATGCATGCTTTAGTTTGGATGGCAACATGCACACCGATGTGTCCGAACGTTTCTAAGTTCGTACACTTAGACCGTCACGAACATGATGCAGATGACACAATTGTAATCTATTACATTGTTGTGAAGCAATAACACGACTGATGTTCTTGGCTCTTCACTTGACAGCAGTGACATGACTCTGTGACATGTGACATGATGTGTTTAGAGGCAGAGCTCATCTATACAGCTGCCTCTCTGTTAGTCATGTTGTTGATAGCTGGGGCTCTGGTGGTGAGTTGACCCATTGGGTCAGACAGCATGCAGGTGATTGATTCCCTATACCAGTCAGCGTGGTCGAAAGGTCTTCAGAGCAGTGTGGCATTTCAGGAAGTGCAAAGCTCAGGGGTCTCCTGGCTGCTCCCAGGGGTCCCAGGGCGGGGTGTTGGGTTTGGATAATAGAGGGGACTGCTTCACAGTAGAGCTGAGTACTGGGGTCTTGTTAATAATAGGACTATTCAGACAAAGACACCTGGGTACACGGCTGTCACTGCTGTTCCCCTGCCTCAGCCCGACTGACTGATCTGACATGTTATGAGGATCTGTTCAATGTGTCGATGCAAAGCAGCAGCCCGGATCCTGTCATTCACACCATAGGCAGGGAAACAGCCAGCAGCCCAATGCTGGTGAATGTTTACTGTTGTTAGGGATAAGCTTGTCTCCTGAACCATTCAGGTACTTAAGTGTTTGTATTGCATTAAAATAATTGTATCCACGTATACTTTGATAGTGTAGAAAATCACACATCAACAACAGCTCACTGCTGCATTGTTTTCCACTGCTGTTGTGTTGCAGCCTGCAGCTGTTTGGTATTCAGAGCGGCTTCTCTGCCCACTGTGTCTGCAGCGTGCAGCGGCCGGGCATCCTCCAGGTCAGAGCAGGGGTAAGGGGGTTTGCCAGAAGCGTTGCCCCCAGCAGACTGAGCCCTCACTGGGTAAGGCTCTCTGATCTGCCCCCCCTCCTCCTCTTCATGCCTGAGACAATACCAGACTATTGATATCTTTCAAACGCAAAGTCAGTCCTGCTTTCCTACTTTCGCTTTTATTTCAGATTTTTGATGTTGTTTTGATTTAAATTTCCAGAAACTTCAAGTGTTATTCTTTGGCTGTTTTGCTGCTTTCTTTTGAGGCTCACCATAGAATGGGTGCAGGGTAAGGGGGGGGAGGCAACCAAGGTGCCTGTGGTTCTGTCCTTCAGGGTGATGGAGGACATTGTCTGAGCTTTGATCATGGTCAAACCACGTCCATCTGGGTGACCTGATGCCAGGGGCACTTTGCCAGCCTACTACGTACATTGGATGTCAAATGCTCCACTGGGGACATGTCTGCCAGACTTGAAACATGGACAGGATTGAGGGAGAGTACCTTTCAACTCTTTTGGCTTTTGCATATCTGACCCCTCTGCCAAGAAATAAATTATCCCAAGCCATCCTTAAAGCACATTTCATAATGATGTCATAACAATTACAGTGTGAATCAGGCCTGGCAGCTCATCTCTCCTCCAGTCCAAATGAAGGCCTCTATTAGGAGAATCCGGGTTCTCCTTTGCATACAGCACCATGGTGCCACAGAGCCAAAGGGCAGTGTTGAGAAGCCACCCTGTCCTTTACTACCACGAAATGAGAGGCCTAATGAAGGCCACAAGCAGCATGGCTATATATAGCCATAATGACCACAGTCACTGCTGTTGGACGGAGCTTGGAGAACCGGTCTTTTAGTCTTTATTATTGTTTTCTCAGCTCGCTTGCAGACCTTTTTGGAGTGGTAATGGTTCCTTAGAGAAAGCACAATTTTTCATCAGGCATTGGAGGTCACCATCAATGATGATGATTAGATGTAGTTGCAATTTCCCCTCAGGTTATATCTGGGTTTATCCTGACTAAAGATTCTCCTAGTCAACCAGTAGTCGTCAATTGAGGTGATTGGTTGACTTACTGTTTATGTTACAGTATACTTTTACTATTTGTATTATTTATTTGTTTTCCTCACAAAATGTTTTCAGTTCCAGGGCTGAGAGAGAACATTATTTGAATACCATGGTACGCTGTGCTACATACAGCGTTGTGGTCAAGTCACCAATTCTTGAGTCCGAGTCACTCTCGTGTCCCCGCTCTTCAAGTCAGAGTCCAAGTAAGAGTCACCCAAAAGAGTCCAAGTCGAGTCCAAGTCACAAGTCTGAGTCATCATGTATTAATCTGAGTGGATATATTGGTTTAAATCTAGCTGCTGGTTTGGTTCTTATCAATCAATATTTGTTATTGTCTACATTGCTATTAACCTCTTCCTTTCTGCATTGCTTTTATTCTGTCTATATAACTGCTACAAGCCCTTTGGTGCAATTCTTGTATAAAATGGGATATACAAATATAAGGCTTATAAATACAATTATAATAATTATTAAGGTTGGGTCGAGAGTTCCAAGACTGGCTTCAAAGAGCTGCTTCACCAATAAAAATGCTCTACAATAAATACTGTGACCCACTGTCAGCATTTCAGGTTTACTTGCATGTAAGAGAAGAGAGAGAAAAGGGAAAGACAAAGTAGTTAGAAAGAGAAGTGTCCAGTTTAGTTTTATGTAGTACAGTATGTGTCTTTTCTCTGTGATAAATAACAGCACAGACAGCTGGTTACCGGTTTAGGAGCTTAGATAACGATAGTATAGAGCACACAGCACAATGTGGGGGCGTGTGTCTCTAAACATCTTTAGACTGAGAATAGTGGGGCGCGCCGTAGGGGCACTCGCCTTGCAGCTGCACATCCGGACTTCAGACAAAACTTGTTCGAGTCCAAGTCCGATCATCAATGTGCGAGTGCGAGTCCGAGTATATCCGTCCTCATATGCGAAAATTCACGAGTCTGAGTCCAACAATGCGCCAGACTGAGTCAAGTCACGAGTCCCAAAAATCGGCACTTGAGTCTAGGACTCGATTAATCCAAGTCTGGCTACATATAAATGACAGTACAAATCTGTAATAATGAAAAAATACATACAGTGGGGAGAACAAGTATTTGATACACTGCCGATTTTGCAGGTTTTCCCACTTACAAAGCATGTAGAGGTCTGTCATTTTATCATAGGTACTCTTCAACTGTGAGAGACGGAATCTAAAACAGAAATCCAGAAAATCACATTGTATGATTTTTAAGTAATTAATTTGCATTTTATTGCATGACATAAGTATTTGATACATCAGAAAAACAGAACTTAATATCTGGTACAGAGACCTTTGTTTGAAATTACTGAGATCAGACGTTTCCTGTAGCTCTTGACCAGGTTTGCACACACTGCAGCAGGGATTTTGGCCCACTCCTCCATACAGATCTTCTCCAGATCCTTCAGGTTTCGGGGCTGTCACTGGGCAATACAGACTTTCAGCTCCCTCCAAAGATTTTCTATTGGGTTCAGGTCTGGAGACTGGCTAGGCCACTCCAGGACCTTGAGATGCTTCTTACGGAGCCACTCCTTAGTTGCCCTGGTTGTGTGTTTCGGGTCGTTGTCATGCTGGAAGACCCAGCCACGAGCCATCTTCAATGCTCTTACTGAGGGAAGGAGGTTGTTGGCCAAGATCTCGCGATACCATGCTTCACGGTTGGGATGGTGTTCTTGGGGTTGTACTCATCCTTGTTCTTCCTCCAAACACGGCGAGTGGAGTTTAGACCAAAAAGCTCTATTTTTGTCTCATCAGACCACATGACCTTCTCCCATTCCTCCTCTGGATCATTCAGATGGTCATTGGCAAACTTCAGACCGGCCAGGACATGCGCTGGCTTGAGCAGGGGGACCTTGCGTGCGCTGCAGGATTTGAATCCATGACGGCGTAGTGTGTTACTAATGGTTTTCTTTGAGACTGTGGTCGCAGCTCTCTTCAGGTCATTGCCCAGGTCCTGCCGTGTAGTTCTGGGCTGATCCCTCACCTTCCTCATGATCATTGATGCCCCACGAGGTGAGATCTTGCATGGAGCCCCAGACCGAGGGAGATTGACCGTCATCTTGAACTTCTTCCATTTTCTAATAACTGCGCCAACAGTTGTTGCCTTCTCACCAAGCTGCTTGCCTATTGTCCTGTAGCCCATCCCAGCCTTGTGCAGGTCTACAATTTTATCCCTGATGTCCTTACACAGCTCTCTGGTCTTGGCCATTGTGGAGAGGTTGGAGTCTGTTTGATTGAGTGTGTGGACAGAACTCTTTTATACAGGTAACAAGTTCAAACAGGTGCAGTTAATACAAGTAATGAATGGACTGTTTTAGGAGGGCCCCCCTAAAATATTCTTAAGCCCCCCTAAATAGTTTGCTGTTGTTTTAAAAATATATATATATATATATTTTGTTTTTTACTAAAAAATGCAGACAAATTCAATACAAAGTGGCCAGCATATCAGTTTGAATAAATAATCATATAACCTCTCATTAAGGACTTAAATGTGATCATAAATCTGTCAGTTTTCCTTCACTTCATAGTGTATGGTAGAGAGCCTTTGGTGCGCTGTTATCCAATCCATTCCACTTGTTCAGAACGGCCACATTACTGGAAATCCAGGCCACGTTTTCCCTGCGACCTTGCTTGTGCTCGGTACCCGCAGCAGCCGTTATCTTGGTACTTATACTGTTGCACACAGAGCCAAATAGAACACAGCTAGGAGAATAGCATGAATGGAAGGATGAAGAATGGACGTTCACGTTTTTCAGGAAAGTAAGTATTCATCACTGCTAGTAGTAACAATTAGTCAGCTCCAGCCCCCAACTAACAGCAGAAAGTCCCATGTAATTAATTAAATGCTTCATGTTTGACAAATAAAAACCTGGCTTACACACTACAGAGTCCTAAAGGATTTCAAAGAATAGAGTCATTTGTGATGCAGACAGTCTAGGAATATTATGGAACTCAAATTGAATATGAAATACGAAAACTTTCAGTCAAGGTACACCATATAAGACTTATTTAACTTGAGCTTTTATTTGAGAGAACTGGTTAGAATATTCAGTCAACCAGAATACCGCTTTCTGCTTCCCATGTAGAGTGTTTGGCAAAAACATCAAACATGATAGTTTGGTTAGTAGTGGTTGCAGGAACTGGAAGAAAGCTTTAGTCATCTTTGGCAAGCATGAGACGGCACAAACACATAAGGACAGTAGTGTTGCATGGAAGACTACCAGGGGCTTGTGCAACTTTCAAACACTGGCTAGGCATGTCAGTTGCGATCGATCAATGCAGTTCTTGAGACATTGTCTGCTATTTTGGAGTGCCTTTCTGCCATTCGATCCCCCATCGTTGTTGGTCTCAGAGCAAAGCTCTATAAGTTCTCAGCAGTCTATGCACTACTGATGTTTCAGTCACTTCTGTCTGTAACCGAAAGACTTCACAAGCTTATTCAGAAACAGACTTTAGACCTGGCAGAAGCTTTGATCTGCAAACAAGCAGTGTGTAACACACTTAAGGGAAAACGCACAGATGCATTCGCCACGGAGCTTTATGACAGAACCAAAGCCCTGTGCCACACCCACAGTATCCCAGAACCAGGTGCCAAGACAAGGCATAAACAGGGGAGAATGGAGGATTTTGTGCTGGAGGCAACTGCAGGTTCACGCACTGAACTGAACAACTCCGACACATTGAAAAGAGAGTTACATTTCCCGTGTGTGGATAGGATGGTTGGCGAGCTTGAGCAAAGATTTTGCAGTGTAGATGTGTGTTCTAGTGTTTTGCAGGGCTACTAAAAGGCATCCAGGCATGCAGTCCTAAATGTGAGAACTTCTTGAGTGAATCACACTTGAATGAACTTGCAAAACACTACAGCATTGACCTGAAAACAGAGGAGGTTCTGGTGGCCAGAAACTTTCTTACCCGGAAAACAGAGGCTGGATGTTCACCCAAAGATATGTTGACTGTGCACAACCTCCTTGATTCAGAGATGTTTCCCTCTCTGAAGGCAACCATCCAAGTTCCCCTAACAGTGCCTGTAAGCAGCTGCTCGTGTGAAAGGTCCTTTAGTGCACTGCGTCGACTGCACTCCTGGCTGCGTCAAACAATGGGTCAAAAAAGACTTGTCTTTTTTCATGTCAATTGAAAAAGCCGAGCTTCAGCATCTGAGTCACAACAGAGGGATAGACCGATTTGCCACCCTTAAAAACAGACGGCATTCTTTGATGCTCCACCCGCCAAGTAACTTTCAATTGTAGCCATTTCTTTTCTTGTTAATGTTAATTGTTGTTGTACAGTTGTTGTACTCAACATACCAAACAGATCCCCCATTGTAGCATGCCTCACCCCCCTCTATTTCAGCCCTGTTCCTGAAGTGCTGATTCTGTGACTGTAGCTTTAAATGGAAATGAGCTGATAACTAATACTGTTTTTATGATTGATATGATATTTAAGACTAGGCATCTGCATGAATCATTACTTTTTAATGAAAACATATTTTCTCCAGGCTAACTTTCAGAGTTTGAACATACTTTGATTAACAGGCAGTTTTTATAAACTACTGATAAATTATTTAAATTGAAAGAAACAAAATAAAACTACTTTGTTAGGTTTAGATAAATATCATGGTTGGCAAGATTGGTTTACCAGAACGGCCACCTGGTCCGCCTCCTTACTTTTGACCACGTTATAACGGCTCTTCAGAAGCCTATTGGTGACATCACATAGAATACGTATGTATTTCTGGAGCAAAATCAATACAGAAACAGACATAATGTCTTATAAATCAGAGCACTTAAATCATTGCCTGCTGACATGAGCTTGGAAGATTTTCTTTCAGTAATGTGTGCTCATGCCATATTTAGCACTGCCTATATCCGTAACACTTTCCTAAAATGTTTCAGTTCCTTTTATACTAACGTGTTGAATAAACATTTTATGATTGCATGGCATGCTTTTGTGGATTCCATGCTGATACACATATACTGGTATGCTGAGCAGACATGCCAGCTAGCTCTCTCTTGCTGTCTCACACACACACACCCACACCCACACACACACACACACACACACACACACACACACACACACACACACACACACACACACACAATCATGCAGGGCGGTGTCTCTGGCCTGCTGCATTATGCATGGAGCTCAGGGGAGCCAGACCAGTGGAGTGTGAGAGAGGCCCAGTGGCGAGCCATGCTGTCGGACACATGTCAGCACAGTCACACCACCTCTCCACGCACCCCAAACACAGACACACACAACATACATACTAACACACATCGTTTAGTAACCTGACAAATCTGTACACGCACTCACTCACCCACAGCCTGTCAGACAAAAGTCAATGTGATTCGTTCCGTGTCTTGATTCCACCGTTTGTGAATTGGTTACGCTAATGCAATACAACACAGGCTTACGTCAACCTGACAGACTTGTGATCAGTTTTTCACAAATAAGCAGCACCACAGTTGCTTTATGTGTTAATTATGTGGAACATATACACGCTGTCGAGCCTCATTACACAACAGGTACTAATTGGCCTCTAAAGGTGGAAAGGAGCAGGTTAAATTCCCCGCAAAAATGAATAATTCTTTTGATGTTGAGCAGCATTCGGGCTGTTTTGCAAAAGTCAATAAAAAGGTGGTTGTACGTGTGCATCATGGATGTGTGTATGTACAGATCAGCACGCCCACAGGAGGAAAAGCACTATTAATGTGTGCATATGTTTGACTGTCACACACGCTTGTTATGCTGTTGGATGCCGTTTAAGTGTTTTGAGCGGGCAGCCAGTATGCTGGCCCTGTGCGAGCCATATGGAAATGCATTATACTATTTGTTTACACTGCCTTGAAGCACATGCTTCCTCTCCGGCTGACTAATGCACATAGGTTAGGCCAGCCTTCCCTTAGCCATATCCTCCAACTCCTGCTACGCTCCCCGCTGTGCCTTCAACCCTGCAAAGACAGATGGATCCTACTCTGAGCAGCCTCACGTGAGAGCGGGTCAATGAATATAAAACAGAGGAGACTGTACAATCAACAGGCGGTGACACAAGGACTGTATGTTGGATACATACAGCTCCGAAAAAATTAAGAGACCACTTCACATTTTTCTTAAAATGTATCTCTACATTACATGTATGGCAGCCATTCCAGTGTCTGATGAATTCCAACACAGAGAAATGCTGTCAGCAGTTTATAGAATACAATATAATTTTTCAAAAGTCATTTAACTCAAAGACATACCTATAAATAGTCAAACCGGTGGTCTCTTAATTTTTTCCAGAGATGCATTTATCTGGGCAGATATGGGAAGGTGTTCATCGTGCTGTCAAGGAAGTATCTGAACCCTGGAACCAGAAAAAATTAAATAAGAATGAAGAATCATGCACAGTGTTTGCCTCAGATTGATAATGGTTAGAATTGTAGTGTTCGCAGTGTCTTGATTCTGATTGACAGTATGTGGTTAACATAAAGTGATAACGTGTTTTGGTTGGCCAAACCGGAAGTTGCAGAAAGCTACACTATGCAAACAAAAGTTTATGATACTTAGATGTTTTGTTTAGCAGGATAATTTCCAGATATTGAGAACACTTATGATTTTTGAAGAGTAAATGCAATCGACAGAAGTAAAAATATAACATGAGGCTATAAAGGAACTACATCAGAGTCGCATGTCTTCACGTCACTACCGCTAAGCTAGAGTTGGCTAAATGTTCGATGTGATGATGTTTAGCAGTCTCATTTAGACGCTTGTTAGCAACACCTGTTTTTAAGATTCAGAAGATTTAGACACCCACGAGTGTGGTATTTATTGACTTATTTCATGTCTCAAAGAGGGATTGAGTACTGATTCCTACACCGGACAATGATATCAGTAACTTTATTGTCCCATTATAACACAGATCAGATTCAAAATCGTACATAAAATACTTTTTGAATTTCCTTTATTTATTTACTTTTCGTAATAGGCTCTGACCGCACATCACTGGGTAACTTATGTCAATTTTTTTCATAAGCTATGGATGTATGTCATGTGACTTGACACATACCGCCAAGTGACATCACAGTGTAAGTAAGACTCAACTTTTGGACTAATGAGGCAAAATAACGCCCAGACCGAGTGTTTTTCTAATGTCCATACTACTCCCTCCCATACTCTGCCGCGTTACTCGCTCTAAAAACTATAGCCATTGCTCTTACCGTCTTGTCATGATTTGGATGGGTTTACATCGGAGATTGTATCTCATTAACATGCAAAAAAGGCTTGATCTGGTCAGGTTGGGTTAAGTTATGTTAAAGAAAAACATTCTAATAAAGTGCGCAGGAGTGCTTTGGGAAACGCGATAACATGTTAAATACCATTTTCTAAGATATGTTCTGTTTCCTTGCTGCGGTGACGTGACGACTTCCACCATTTCAAGATACAAGACACGTTTCATTTAAAAGGTTAAAACAATTCTTTCTGTATTAAGGGAATTATGGCAAATGTTGACATCATGTCATCTTAGTCATAACCAAACTTATAAAAAAGACCTGGAAGACTGTAATTACATTTTCAGACAATTGTAATCCGGATGTGTCACAGATTTGCATTTTCAGCCGGTAGGTGCATTGTGCTGTTCTCTTCCTCTTTCTCTTTTTCTCTCGATTACTAATTTTTCATTCCGCTGTTTGTATGTTCTGCGTGAATGTGTGTGTGTGTGTGTGTGTGTGTGTGTGTGTGTGTGTGTGTGTGTGTGTGTGTGTGTGTGTGTGTGTTTGTGTGTGTGATCCCAGGGGGCTGGATTACCCCTCTGCATGCCCCAGGCCAAGCAGCTCTTGGGGGGATTACTGTGAGACCTGCACCCTGGCTGGATTAGAGCACCGGACCTCATTTCCATCTACTTATTTACCTCGGCCCACTAGAGGAAATGCTCAGCTGCACAAAAACATGCTAATTGATGCTGAGAAAGCCACGGAGAGGTGCAACACTCACTCTGTAAGCTTGTTTTTTTAGACGAGTTAAAGGTTTAAGGATGTTGAAAAATACTTTTTTCCTATATACTTATACTGTCGGGCTATTATGGTGTGTGTCTGTATGTCGCTGGGGTGTGTTTTGTATAAGCGCATGCAGAGATACCGATATTTTTGCATGTCTATTTTTATAGTTGGTTTGGTGTGTGTGTGTGTGCGCGCAAGTGAGTGTGTGTATAGCATTTGATTATATTTCTTCCGTTTGCATGTTGTTGTACGTAAGAGCTTGTAAATTATGCTGCTTTTCATGCTTCTCCTTGGTGTATGTGTGTGTGTGTGTGTGTGTGTGTGTGTGTGTGTGTGTGTGTGTGTATGGCCGTCATGGCGGAGGTCCTCATTACTTGGTGGGGTCGCATACAGACATGGCCACAGCACGATGAGGACAGTTGGCGGACCTATTCCTATTCCCGCAGCTCTTTAACGAGCTAGTGATGGGGAGAACAGCCCAGTTGCCCCGGCAACCAGGGTGAACTCCGACCTCGGAGGTTGGCAACCTGTATATATTAGGATCACAGGCGTATGCAAATGGAGCGCTGGTCCTTTTCCCCCTTCTTTTCTTCTGCCAGAATGTCCTTCTTGTTCCATCCTGGACTTGACATGTGTGCTAACAGTGCCCTTGCTCTGAAGGGCGGGGGGGGGGGCTGAGACTTCCATTAGTGATTGCTAGGGTGACAGGAGCTCACACGTTGCCGTCGTGTGACCCTCCACCCTACAGAACAGCCTGAGTACCAGGAAAGTGAATCATTAAGAGAAAACCATAGTACGCTTCAGCATGATCTCAATGACGAGCCGTACTTCTACCCGGCACTTTGGGATTCTTTTTGTATGCAATATTTAGCTTCTGTTTCTCTACGTCTTTTGTTTAATATTGATTACTGATTGAAACACATTAACTACTTTCTAATTGAGAGCCAAATAACTATACTGAGGTGCCAAGGCAAGACTCAAAGTAGGGGAGAGGGGGGTAAGACGAGCCAGTGGGTAAGTTGACCCACACCCTTTATCTAGGGAAGTGTGAACATTTGTTTTCACGTGACCATAAATTCAGGAAGCACCCATCACTTCTATCTATCTGTGTTGAAAAGAAGCACATGGTAAAGTGGTAAATGTGTTTTTTTTCACAATAAACCATGTTCTGCTCGTCAAAGTACATGTTCAACATGTCAGGTATAATTACTGTCCTGTCAAAGCAAATGAATCCAGCTCTGAACATATGTATCATACATGTTGGTTATTCAGCAAGGTTTAAACCATGAGTGCCCAACCAGTCGATCGCGAGAAAATGTTGTGTGTTGGCTATCCTCCTACTGTTGTGTAAAATAGGCCTACATTAAAACTTCCAACTTAAAACATCTTAAATAGGCACAATGAACTGCTGATCGCGTGAAGCAGTGTGTAGATTTGTACAGCTATAGTAAGGTAGGTCAGGCATAATCAAAGAAAACATCTCACGCGCTTCTTTCTATCTGCGCGTGTATGGTATGGTTGCTAGGTTGTAACTAAGGACTCGGAAGGGCGCGAGAAGCTTGACTAGAGCGAGTGGATACTACCATGGCGGCAGAAGCTAAAAAATATAAAACTTATCATTTTCATTCAGAGTGGGAGGAGGATTATTTTTTTGTGTATTCAAATGCCAAGTCCATCTGTCTTATCTGCAGTGCAAATGTGGCTTTACCAAAAGAAAGGGAATTTGGAGGGGCATTACAAGACGGTCCACAAGAGCTACGATACAAACTTCCCAGCTAAATCACCACTGCGCGCCCGAAAAGTCAAGGAATTGAAGTCAGCTAGCAGCACAACAGTCCATTTTTACCAGGCCCAATACCACGAGTAAGGCTGCAACCATAGCTTCTTATCGTGTCTGTCGTGTTCTTGCAAAAGGAAAGAAATCTTTCAAGGATGGTGAGATTGTGAAAGAAGCGTTCATGGAAGCTGCAGATGCGCTTTTTGCTGATTAAAAAAATCGAAAGGAGATTGTGCCTGCTATTCAGGATGTGCAGCTATCAAGAAATTATGTTACACGGCGATGCGAGGGAATGGCCGAGGATGTTGAACAGCAATTGAGGAATGATGTTGACACGAGTGTTTTTCTGTGCAATTGGATGAATCCACTGATGCTGTGGATGTGGCTCAGCTATGTGTGTTCATTAGAATGGTTTTTGACAATATGAGTGTAAAAGAAGAGCTGCTGACCATTTTGCCTTTGAAACGGCACACAAGAGGCACAGATATTTTTCAGGTTTTTATGGAATTCGTTCGTAAGAGCAAGTTGCCCCTCTTCAAACTCATCTCCATTACAACCGATGGGGCTCCAGCAATGATCGGACGTACTGCTGGGTTCATTGGATTGTGCAAACAGTCTGAATCTTTCCTGGATTTCCTGAATTACCATTGTTAAATTCACCAGCAAGGGTTGTGCGGGAAGATTTTAAATATGAAAGACGTGATGGATGTGGCTAACAAGATTGCCTGTTCTGTTCGGGCCAGGAGTCTGCAGAGGCGATTATTCCGTGCGCAACTGGAGGAGACCGGTGCAGAACACACAGATCTGCTGCTGCATACAGACGTAAGGTGGCTCAGCAGAGGTACATTTCTGGAACGGTTTTCTGAATTGTTGCCCGAAATTAATGAATTTCTGAAGCGTTCAAACCATGCTGAACATGCACAGCTAGAAGACAGTCAGTGGCTCTTGGATTTAGCCTTTCTTACTGATCTGACTGACAAGCTCAATAACTTGAATCTAGAGCTGCAGGGTAAGAACAAACACATCATCAACATGATCAGCTCCGTGAACACCTTTAAAAGCAAGTTACAGCTGCGATCAAGCAGACAACAGTGTGATCTGCGGAACTTTCAACACATGGACACAGAACTCTGTAGTATAAAATGGTATATCAGTTTTACATGACTTGATTTGTTTTTGATGTTTTAAACATTGTAGGGAGAACAACATTCCTGTAGCAAACAGCTGGAGCGCAGGTAGGGGGTGCAAGAGATCACATGACCCAGTAGGTCAGCTCAGGGTAAATGTAAATACAGTATCTTAATCAAATTATTTTTTTTAGATTGGTTCAATCATTTTAAAACTTGAAAAAGTCAATTGGTCAATTTACCCCCAGATGGTTCAATTTGCCCCTTAGATGGGGCAAGTTAAGCCACAAGTCAAGTATTTTGAGAAGTCATATTTTCATGGCCCTGATGCATTATTCAGATTTTGATTGACAGAAGACATCCTGTCAATAAAGGTTGTTGATTTTATTTGACTTGTATCTTGTTTCCCCTTGCCTAGAGGACATCATAAGTCAAATTGGCTCATTTAACCCCACTCTCCCCTACATCCCATTGCAGACATGAATGTAACATTCACTGTCTATAAACCATGATTCACCATTATCCAAACTGTAGTTGCCGTATGTAGGCATCATATAACAATCACCTTCAATGTGCCTCTTACCCGATGGGGGGGCGGGTTAGGGTTTTGAGGAACTAAGACTGGGATTTAAACCAGTTTAATGTTATGAGTTTGCATGCTTATTGTTGTATGATACGGTTGTTACAACGTGTGTACACAGTGGGTGTCAGCTGTGCAATAATAGGAATCAATGATAAATTCCTTGATTCTTTATTGAAAAACAGAGTTTGTTTTTTGTATTCAGCCTGCAGATATTTTTTCTTCCAACAACAGGGATTATCAAGGAAGTCAGGGTACTATGGCGACTTATGCCCTAGAACTCACCTTTGACTTGCAGTGATTTATTCGTACCCTGAGGTTTTTATACGTTACCTTAAATAAAATATATTGATACTGTAAGAATAATTAATACATCACACACACCCTATAATTGTAATTATTTCAAAGGATTGTTGTTGCTGTTTTTTACTGTCAATTTCATCTATTCAAAATAAATATTGTGTGTCACGAAGTATGCCTCGGCTCGGTATTACAAAGAAATGTGTTTGTGTGTGTGGGCCTGGGGGGTCCTCCAAATTGTCCCTTGCCCAGGGCCTCAAATTTCCAAGACTATGCGAAACTGCAAGACTATATGCGAACTGTAGCAACGCAGTTAGCCTCATGTTTAGCTGCGTTGTCCGGGTTTATTGTTTTAGTAGTTGAACAGTATAGACGTAATCTAAAGACACTTGTGTGCCGGCCTGCTGCCGGTTGAAAGAAGAAGGACATCGGGCCAATGAGAGGACTATGCGGGATTGTTTCATCGGGGAGAGAGTTTGCATTCATATCCTTTAACATACGTCTATGGATTACCCGTGTGGAGGGAATATGTCGGTGCATCAAAAATTAGCTCAATCAAGAAGCCCACCATTTTTGTTTTTTCCAATTCATGAAACGTTTTTTTTATTATTGCTTTCTTTAAATGTGTTCTGCAGAGAAGGGAGGCTGGCATTGGTCACGGTTTGGAATGAGAGAAAACAGGACAGAGTAACACGGCGTATATCGCTCATATTATTTTTTCTTTTTTCGAAGACCTTAGTTAAGGCGGCAGGCGTGTGTTGCTTAGGCGGCCGCCTAAGCTGTAAAGTGCTGCGGGAAACCCTGCAATATCATGTCTGGTTGCGCCAGTGGATCTGCTTCCAGGTCTGGTCTTATTGTCAG